>NC_079901.1:25208549-25243294 GCF_024868665.1 Triplophysa rosa | reverse complement strand
TACAACTAATAACATGAAATGTTTTAATTGTGGTGAAGTGGGTCATTTAGTGAGGGCTTGCCCAAAGAAAAAAGAAAAATCTAAAAATGAAAATGAAAAAGTCATTGTTGAAAAGCAAGGTGATGGTGGAGTACAAATTGTTGAAAATGAAGTACCTACTAATTCAAAACAGGCTGAAGAGGATGTGGTACCAGGGCCAAGTAAAGAAGCTGGTCTGGCAGATCAGCCCAAGGAAACTATGGCAGGTGAACAAACAACTGAGGAGGATGGGATGGTTGTTGAAGATGCTGGGGAAGTTAATGAGCCAGATGGGTTTCAGTCAGATGCTCTGAATGATACACAGAGCAGCTTTGTTTCAGATATAAGTCAGATTGTGGGGATGATGGAAGAACATGGTTCATTGGAAGAACAAGATGAATGTGTGTTTAAAGCACCGTTGAAGAGGAGATTGAAACAGAGTCATTGTATTAAACAGAATAGAGAAGACAACACTGAACTGAGTCAAACTGACCCTGAGAGTGAATCTGAATTCTCAGATAGTAGCATGTGTGATGCACCCCAGAATGATTCTGTTGATCGAGAATATGCTGTTAGTGATTTCAAGTCATTTTTGAAAGAAACAAGAAATGCTAGGAATGTCCATATTGCTAAGTACTTCCCAGACTTAAAGCAATTTGTTGAAAAAGCAAGAATTTTTAAGAGTAAAGATCACTTTAGTACCCAAGAAATTCACAAGCTTAGAAAGTTTGTTACTAAGGCTAATCTTCAATTAGGTTCTTATGGTGGTAATGAGAAATTATAGAATTTGTTTTAACATTCATATGAATTATTTTTTTTGTTTGTTTCTATTGTGTATTCTTTTCTTTGCTTTTATGAGAGAATTACATATTGCTTCTCTTAATTTAAACGGTGCAAGGGAAGGGAAGAAAAGGTTTGCTCTTTATGAGTTAATGAAGATTAAAAAAATAGATATTTTATTTGCACAAGAAACACACAGTGATACTACAAATGTAGAAGATTGGGCTAGAGAATATGATGGACTTCCTATTCTAAGCCATCGCACTTCTCTAAGTGGAGGAGTTGCTATTTTATTTTCCAAGCATATGATTCCAGTTTCATATCAAACTGAGGAAATTGTAAAAGGGAGGATTTTAAAGATAAGAGCTCAGTTTGAAGATCAATTCTTCTGTTTGTTGTGTGTATATGCTCCTACTAATGCAATTGAAAGAATGCTTTTTTTAGATGATTTATGTAAGGCTGTGAGTGATTGTAACACTGAAGACTTTTTAGTTTTAGGAGGAGATTTTAACTGTACTGCGTTTTCAGTAGATAGGAATCATGAAGAACCTCATATGCCCTCCAAGAGAAGGCTTGCCCAATTAGTAGAAACGAATGATCTGGTTGACATTTGGAAAAATTTCCATATGACTCAGAGACAATATACATATGTACATTCATTTAACAATTCACTATCTTTGGCAAGACTGGACAGGTTTTATGGATTTAATCATCAACTTAATTTTTTTAGAAATTGTTCTATTGTCCCTGTTAGTTTCTCAGATCACAGTTTGGTGCAATGTTTTTTAGCTTTGAGCTCAGTAAAACCGAAGAGTGCCTTTTGGCATTTCAATATTAATTTGTTGAATGATAAAAATTTTAAAGGAATTTTTACATTTTTTTGGGAACAATTTAAGAATAAGAAGTCTGGTTTTCAATCATTAAAGCAATGGTGGGATTTTGGAAAAACACAAATTAAACAATTGTGTCAAAATTATACTTTCAACATCACTAAAGATTTGACCCTCTCGATGTTTTCATTGGAAGAGGATATTAAGGAACTCCAAGAGTCTGCTGAGATTTCACAAAATCAAGTTTTGTTGGGAATTTTAAATAATAAAAAACGTGAATTAGCTGGACTGCTAGATTTAAAGGCACAAGGGGCTCTGATCAGATCTCGGTTTCAAAACATAGAGTGGATTGATATACCTTCAAAGTTTTTTTTTAGTCTGGAGAGAAAGAATGGACAGAAGAAGTATATGCATGCTTTGTGTTCTAAAGATGGACTACTTTTGTCCGACCCTGTAAAGATTCGCAAGAGAGCAGTAGAATTTTATGAAGAACTGTATAGAAGTGAACTTACGCACAAGTCAAACATTGATGATGTTTTTCTTGATGGTCTTCCTCAGGTCTCTGAAGAGGCAAATAAAGAACTTTGCAGTGTGGTGACCTTAGACGAGCTTAAAAAGGCTCTTCAAGGGATGGAAAGTGGCAAAGCCCCTGGCATAGATGGTCTGCCTATAGACTTTTATAAGTCTTTTTGGCCTGAAATAGGTGATGACCTACTTGCAGTGATCAACGAAAGTATAAAGGAGGGGAAATTACCCTTGAGCTGCAGTAGAGCAGTACTCACTTTACTGCCAAAGAAAGGAGACCTGAATGAAATAAAGAATTGGAGACCTGTGTCACTTCTGTGCAGTGATTATAAAATGCTCTCAAAAATTTTAGAAAATAGATTGAGTGAAATTTTGAAGGAAGTTATCCACCCTGATCAGACTTACTGTGTGCCAGGTAGGCAAATTTGTGATAATATTTCATTTATTAGAGATATTATGGATATTGGCAAGCTTCTTGACATTGATTTTGGTTTAATCTCTATTGACCAAGAGAAGGCCTTTGATCGAGTGGAACACACCTACCTGTGGAATGTTCTAGAGGCTTTTGGCTTTAGTAAGAATTTTATTGATAAAATAAGAGTTTTGTATTGTGATGTTGAAAGTATTTTAAAGGTTAATGGTGACTTGTGTGCTCCTTTTAAAGTTTTTAGAGGTATTAGACAAGGGTGTGCCCTTTCGGGTATGTTGTACAGTTTGGCCATTGAACCTCTTTTAATAAAATTTAGAAGAGAGATTAATGGGTTAAAAATACCAAATTGTGAACAGGCATTTAAGATATCAGCCTATGCTGACGACATTGTGATTCTTATCAATGGTCAAAGTGATGTGAATAAGGTGACAAAAATTTTAAATGATTTTATGATTATGTCCTCAACAAAAGTTAACTGGCCTAAAAGTGAAACTGTTTTAATTGGAAAATGGCCACAAGGACTGCCTGTTCTGCCGGCTGGTTTGAAATGGAATAAAGAAGGGTTTAAGTATTTAGGTGTTTTTATTGGAAATGAAACGATTGTAAAGAAAAATTTTGAAGGGGTGGTTGAAAGAATTCTTGGACGATTAAATAAATGGAAGTTTGTGTTTTCAAAAATGTCTTATAGAGGACGGGTTTTAGTTATTAATAATTTAGCTGCTTCTACGTTATGGCATTGGTTAGCTTGTATTGACCCGCCATCACTCTTATTGAAAAAAATCCAATCTTGTTTAGTTAATTTTTTTTGGGATAAGTTACACTGGATACCACATAGTGTTTTATATTTACCCAAAGAGGAGGGTGGACAAGGTCTTATACATTTACAAAGAAGAGCAGCAGCATTTCGGATTAAATTTGTGCAAAGATTTCTTGAGAATTCTTTAAATGTAAATTGGAGTATGGCAACGGCCATAATATTAAGGAATTTTGAAGGGTTGAACATGGACAAATCTTTGTTCTGGTTGAATGCTAATGTGATGAATCTTTCTAAGTTGCCCATTTTTTATTGTAATTTATTTAAAGTATGGTCTCTTTTTAAAGTTTTTAGAAGTGAAAATACATCTTTACATTGGACATTACAGGAACCACTTATTTTTGGTTCACGTTATGACATTTCAAGTGGAAGTTGCTTTCCGGCTCTGACGAATATCCTTCTTAGATCTCGTGTCATTACACTTGGAACTCTAATTCAAATAGCAGGAGTGGACTTTTCCAACAATGATGCTCTGGCTGATACATTGAAGACTAAATCAACTCGTCTAACAGCTCAGTTGTTGAGGAAGTGGAAATTGGATATTGCCGAAGATGAACTCATCTTGTTAAAAGACTTTGTCGAAGGACTGATTCAACCAAAAAGTGATGATCATTTTCCCAACTTGGTTTTGTCACCTGTTTTTGAAATGTGCAATGGTTCTTTTCTGAATTGTAATAGTTTGGTACTATTGGGAGAAGAAAAGGCAACAGGAAAAGCTGTATATAAATGTTGTGTTAAAGTGTTTAATAAGAATATTCTTAATGGAAAAATAGATACACCTTGGCGTAATGTATTGCTTTTAGATGAAAACACAAGACCAGAATGGAGGGCACTTTATAAGTCACCATTACCTAGGAAAACGGGGGATTTACAATGGAGGATTTTGCATGGAATCATTGCTGTGAATGCATTTGTATCTGTCATTAATCAAGAAGTGGATTGTAAATGTCCTTTTTGTTCCCAAAGAGAAACAGTGTTTCATGCTTTTATGTTTTGTACAAGATTGAGACCATTATTTGATATTTTACAAACATTTTTTTGTTGTTTTGGTGAACTTTTTTCAATGAAGGTTTTTATTTGTGGTTTTAAATACAATCGAAATCGAGGTAATGAATGCCAACTTTTAAATTTTTTACTGGGACAAGCAAAAAGAGCAATTTACTTGAACAGAAAAAACAAGCTTGAAAATAATTCGGTTGTTGATTTGACGTTGTTGTTTAAAATTCTAGTAAAGTCTAGAATTTTAATTGATTTTAGATATTATAAAGCAAGGAATGATCTTTTGAAGTTTTGTTTTATATGGTGTGTAAAAAATGCTCTATACTTGCTGCCAACACTCATAGTAATGCTAAGATTGCCAATGACTTAATTTTCAGTGTCTAATTATAATAATGTAATTGATTAGTTATTTGTTAAATAAAATTGGAATTGTAACATCATTCTCACATTCATATCCATTCTCCTCTCCCTCTCCCTACTGCTCCTCTGTCCCTCTCTCTCTCTCTCTCTCTTCTCTCTCTCTCTCCCTTCTTCTCTTCTCCTTCCTCTCTCTTCTCCTCTCCTCTCTTCTCTCGTTCCCTCCTCTCTTTCTTCCCCTCCGTCTCTCTCTCTCTCTCTCTCTCTCTCTCTCTCTCTCTCTCTTCTCTCTCTCTGTTGTCTGCTCTGCTCTCTCTTTCGTCTCTCTCTCTCTCTCTCTCTCTCTCTCTCTCTCTGTGTCGTCTCTCTCTCTCTCTGTCTCTCTCTCTCTCTCTCTCACTTTCTCTCTCTTTCTTCTGTCTCTCTCTCTCTCTCTCTCTCTCTCTCTCTCTCTCTCTCTCTCTCTCTCTCTCTCTCTCTCTCTCTCTCTGTCTCTCTCTCTCTCTCTCTCACTCTCTCTCTCTCTTTCTCTCTCTCTCTCTTGTGCAGTCTAATTACTTTTCATTTAGTCTGTGATAAAAGTCCTGGTGGAAGCGATTAAACTCCAGCGGGTCTGAATAGATGTAAAGATAAAAACTGAGATGAAGAACAGAACGAGTGAACGTGATGTAAGTCTGAGTGAAATGACTCCACAGACATCAATGAAAGTGAAAGAATAAGAAAGAGGAATCAGAGGACCAGATGAGGAAGAGAAGGACGGTGTTTACACTCTCTCCGCACGTTCATACATCCCAGCCGAGAAGAGACGATTAGATGAGACGTGAAGCTGGTGTGACTGTGACACACACACACACACACATGTCCATAAAAACCCAAATAAGAGCACTGGATCATTTGTGTTTTTGCTCTTTGCTGTTCTACATAAAAACACACATTTTTCATTTCATACTGACATTGATGAAGTGAGAGAGCAGGACCCGTGTAATGATGTCATGAATAACACACACTTACCACACACATTTCAGAGGAGAGATCCATCACACACTATGAGTCAGACGTCTCTCATCATCAGAACATTTCATTCCTTCAAGACAAATGAGAGAACATTCAACAATTTGTCCAAAGACACAACAGTATACAGAAGTACAGTACGTTTACATGTAGAAAGACTCCCTGACTGGAGATTGCGTTGTTGTGTTGTGTGATGTGTAGTCAGTTAACAGCAGTGAAGACGTTCAGTTCATCATCAGTCTGATGGATCGTCTCAACACAAGAACACAATTAACACAAAGTATTCAAATCAGACTCATCTCAACTCCTTTAACATTCATCTCTTCAGAAATAAACACACGTCTGCAGAAATACATCACGGTTTTTATGGTACCTTGTAATTTGTGGTCATTATCTGCAAAAGATTCCTTTTACCAAGTGCAGGAAAATTAAACCCTCACTTAAAAAACCTTTTAGTTACTGATGAGATAAACATCTAGATCTATTTCAAATCTTTTGTTTTTATACAAAATAAATAGAATAAAAAATGTATTGTAAAGTCGTAGTCATGATAATCAGGAGCTCAGTTGCTTTATTCTTTGCTCTTCTATGTACTGATATCTCTTGTTTTCACTTTTAGACAGTTCACTTCATCTGAGAAATAAAAATGAATCTCTGAACTGATGAAAATCACTGATAAGAGATTAGATTTACACTGAGAGTCTGTTAACTTCATACAGTGATTATTATGCGTTTATCAGGGAATCTTTTTGCCTCAGTAAGAATTTCAACAATTTCAATCACTTCAGCAACAGTTCAAGAGAATCAAGATCCATTCGGTTGGTTTTGTGGATTTTACTGCCATCGTGTGGACAAACATCAAAACAAGACTCACAAAGATTGAATTAGTTGAAGCTATAGTTCACACCAAAAATAAATGTTTTTAGGACATTTAATCACTCTCATGTCATGTGAAACCTGTCTGAATTTCTATCTTCTGCAGAACACAAAAGAAGATATTTTGAAGAATGTTGATAATCAAACAACACTGAACCTCATTGACTTCCATTGTGTGAACACAAAACCACTGAGACATTTCTCAAAATTATATGAAAGAATCAAATGTATTACAACCACATGAGAGTGAAAAAAAACGACAACAGAATTTTTTTTTTGGCCTGAATTATCACTTTAACCAATAAATAAAACTCACGTGTGTGATGTCATAAAGCTCCAGTGAAAGAGCCACACTCCTCTCTCTCTCTCTCTGTTCCATTCATGTCCTCATGATGGAGTTATTGTATAACACTGTATCTCTCGGGTCTCTTTGGTGTTAAGACTGATAAAAGTTTGTCATTAGCTGTGTCTCGTTTCGTAAGGCTGCGTCCTTGTGTCCTCAAGAGGTCTCATCCTCTAAAGGGTGCAGTATACGGAGGATTCTCAACTAACAATTAAACAAGACATCCTTCGAAGGACATACTGGCAGAAAAGGAAACAGGAAGTACCACATTGCTATGACAACACATTGCACTCGCACCACCTGTCAAATTAATTAAAATGATTTCTACATGATTTAAGAGGTATAAGTTGGTTACTTTCTACCCGGCGTGCTCATTCATTCACCGTTTGTTCTTCAGAGCCTGTGCATCTGATGAGCGACACAGCGATCTTCAGTGATCAATATTCTGCTGGAATCTACGATGTGGTGCAGCGGACTGTCCCTTCCTGCAGTGACTCTCCCCTGGGCATCTCGGCAGTTCCGGAGGTGTTCGAGCAAATTTCCTTTTCTAAAAGAGCAAATTTCTCCAGCGTGGTTTGTCCCGCTGTTCTCATGGGTGCAACACACTCATCGAGGAGGGGGACGGACACGATGCCTGCTTCCAGTACGCTGGGGCAGATGTGGTGGATGCGTCCTGCCCGCACTGCGGGCGGTGACGATTCAGACATTGCGTCATGGGTGGCTGTGTTCCCACGGGACTCAGCCACCACCTCGTTTGCTCCCCGTTCCGTGGCGGCAGGACGACGGCCCTGCCGTCCGCTACGGCTAGCAGCGAGGGTGATATGAGGATTACTGTGAGCGATAATCCGCCAGCCGCTGGCACATGGACCATTCGCACCTCGTCTCGCTCGTCTGATCGTCCCCCAGGAGACGGTCCCACCGTCTTACTCCTAGATCACGTATTCGGACACGATGCATTAAGATGAGGTCTTGCAGCATCGGGGTGTGACGTACTGCCATCCGACTCCGACGATTCCTTGGGCTCCCTCCCTCGGGGGGTCGAGCCCAGGAAGAAGCGGGCGTCGAAATGTCAGCCATGCTTTCCCGGGCCGCTGTGAGTGTTGGGTTGCAGTGCACGCACTGCCTCTCCCAGCGCTCGCGGCTGGCTACATGGTGCCTTGGGTCTGAGCGCGGCTCCAAACTGCGCCCGCCCCCAGTGCTGTGTTTACCGGAAGTGCATGAGGAACTTAGTAAGACCTGGAAACACCCCCTTTCCGGCACGTTTTACGTCAAACAAAGTTCTGTCACCCTCTCTTCCCTTGAGGTTGAGACAGCTAGAGGATACGTTGATGTCCCCCAGGTGGAGTGTGCCGCCGCGGTGCACTCGTGCCCGTAGGCGGCGGCTACCTGGGGGGGGCTCGACCTAGACTCCCGTCCAATCATATGCGGTCTCGACATCTCTGGTGTCGAGAGCTTACATTGCGGTGGACCAAGCTGTCTCCTCTCTCCACGCTATGGCTCCTGCCAGGCCAGGGCATTGAGAGAGCTCCACGGGGGTAAGACCGACCCAGCGCTTATGCAGGAACTCCGTGCCGCCACCAACCTCGCTCTACAGGCGACCAAGGTGACCACGCGGACCCTGGGTCGGACGATGTCCACACTTATGGTCCATGAGAAACTCCTCTGGCCGAACCTTGCGCAGATGAGTACGCCGAGAAGGTCCGCTTTCTCGACGCACCCATCTCGCAAGGAGGGGACTGGTTGGTGTTACTGTCGAGCCGCAGTTCTCGACAGTAAAGAAGCAGTCCTCCCGTGCCGCAACTCGGCTGCCTCGGCCGTCGAGTCCCGTGCACCGTCTGCTTCCCAGCAGCCCTGGTCCTCTTCAATGCCCTCCAGTTCTGGCGCCCCCCCCCCCACTCAGGCACCCCCTGGAGGAGACAGAGAAGAGGAGACCATCGCCCCATCAGCAGCGGCGGAAGTCGCCCACGTGGGAAGACCTCAGGGAGATTGAGGCTACCATTGGGCCCGACCCCAGCAACATCGCTGCGAAATCGGAAAGGGACGGATCCTGCCCCGTCTCACCATCTGCTTGCCCCCTCCGGGGGGCTAGCGCCCACTTACTCTCAAAAGAGAGTCTCCTCTCTCTTTGGGTTATCACAGCCGCTCCACCCTCGGCAGGATGTGTGCCAGGCAGGAAACTCGTCGCCAGGAAACTCGTCGCCAGGCAGGAAAAACAGCGGAGCCGATCTCCTCCCCGGGGGACCTCCCCAGGCAAGGAATCCGTACTGCTAGCCATCGAACCACCCCCCGGGGGACGATGAAGAAGATCGAACCTTTAGTCCCCCTGTCACAGCGTACTTTCATGTCTCGACATCGGCCGTTCCCACGGTTCGCCTTTGAGGGACGGGCATACCAGTACAGGGTCCTCCCCTTCGGTCTGTCCCTGTCTCCACGAGTCTTTACGAAGGTCGTAAAGGGAAGGAGGGAAGGAGGTGTGCGGGTACTAAACTATCTCGACGACTGGCTCAGCTTGGCGCACTCTCGAGATCTGTTGTGTACACACAGGGACCTGGTGCTCCGGCACCTAGATCGGTTGGGGCTACAGGTCAACTGAGAAGAGCAAGCTCTCCCCGGTGCAGAGCATCCTCTTTCTCGGTATGGAACTCGACTCTGTCCTCATGAGCGGCCCTGCTCACCCCCCGCGGGGGGCGCGAGACCCGCGACGAGGAAGCCCGCGCCCACTGATCGCAGAGAGAGAGAAACTCTTAAGAGAGTGGGCTGTTGGGGCGGGGCAGGAACCGTCCCGGATCGACCACCCAGCGATGGAATAGCTGGGGTCGGGCCCGATGGTATTCTCGATCTCCCTGGAGTCTTCCCATGAGGGCCGCTTCTGCTTTCGCCATGGCTGCTGACGGGGCGATGGTCTCCTCTTCGATGTCTCTTCCGGGGGGGCCACCTGAGTGGGGGGCGCCAGAGCCAGAGGGCGTCGAAGAGGACCAGGGCAGCTGGGAAGCGAACGGTGCACGGGACTCGATGGCCGAGGGCGGCCGAGTTGCGGCGGGGGAGGATATGCTTGACATCCTCTGTCTGCTTCTTTACTGTCGAGAACTGTGGCTCGACAGTATCACCAACCAGCCCCCCCCTTGCGAGATGGGTGCGTCGAGAAAGCGGACCTTCTCGGCGTTACTCATCTGCGCAAGGTTCGGCCAGAGGTGACTCTCATGGGCCACAAGTGTGGACATCGCCCGACCCAGGGCCTCCTGGGGAACGGTCAGACGAACGAGACGAGGTGCGAACGGTCCGTAAACCAGTGGCTGGCGGATTAACGCTCACAGTAATCCTCATATCACCCTCGCTGCTTGCCGTAGCGTGCCACGGAACGGGGAGCAGACGAGGTGGTGGCTGAGTCCCGTGGAAACACAGCCACCCGTGACGCAACGTTTGAATCGTCAACCGCCCGCAGTGCGGGCAGGACGTATCCACAATGTCTGCCCCAGCATACTGGAAGCAGACATCGTGTCCGCCCCCCTCCTCGATGAGTGTGTTGCACCCATGAGAACAGCGGGACAAACCACGCTGGAGAAATTTGCTCTTTTAGAAAAGGAAATTTGCTCAAACACCTCCAGAACTGCCGAGACGCCCAGGGGAGAGTCACTGCAGGAAGGGACAGTCCGCTGCACCAAGTCGTAGATTCCAGCAGAATAATGATCACTGAAGATCGCTGTGTCGCTCATCAGATGCACAGGCTCTGAAGAACAAACGGTGAATGAATGAGCACGCCGGCTTCCTTTTATACCCGGACATCCGGGGAGGAGTCCGGTATGCAAATTTCATTCGCCAATTTTCATTGGCCTTTTCAAAATACTCAGAAGATGATAGGTTCTCAAGACAAACCCCAATCTGTCGGTTCGACACAACGTCGAGAGACCGACAGAAAGGGAACAATGTATTCTCTAGATTAATATGAGGTCATGAAAACTACATTAATATGACTGAACATCTCCTCCAGAGGGCAGTGTGATCCAGATTTATAAGATCAAATACAGTGTGAAAGTAACACTTTTCATTTCATTTTATAAGTATCCTATTCTTCTAAAATCTAATGAAAGCACATAAACATTTTAATACCTGCCATTCGTTCATTTTGATAAAGAATATTTAATATTTGCGATGCTGGCTCATAGATTTATGTGTCTCATGCAGGTCTCAGAGAAATATGATCTGATTATCTGAAATAATCATGAAGAAATTGTCAAGACATCATGATGTCACAGTTCTATTTTCAAATAATTTGAGGCACAAATCTAATGTTTATTTAAATTTATTGTTTTATTCAAATTGTATATATTCATATTTTTTGTCCTTTTAATGTTTATGTATGTGTAATATGCATAAAACTGTACATAAGTTTATTTTTATTTTTATTTGTGTGTATTGTATAATTCTCTAAACATATTTACATTATTTACATTTACATTAAAGGGAAAAAAGCACATCAATCAGGATTTAAAACTGTATTTGGACAATATATTTACAGTAATGACAATAAAATAAACACACAAATTGGGTTTTCGGCTTCTATTTTGTATCATACTCATGTGAAGTATCTTTTTTTAAAGAAATGGAATGTGTTGTTTACAACAAATTTATTTGATCACATTGAAATATATAAATATATATGTATATATAGTGCATTTGTGTCAGGGTGTTGGTGAGAAAAGCTTCGGCTGAGATTGAGAGTGTCAAGAGTCCCATCATGAATGTGAAGAGAAAACAGTGTTTCATTACAAGAGAACATTGTTTGTCATAAAGAAAATGTGAGGTGGGCTTTGTGGACGGCTGTGAAATGAGCAGAGAGACGAGAAAATTAGATTAGGAAACGGTGTGGAATGCATTTCGATAAATTTACATCTCTACACATCAATCTGTCAAACAGCCCGAGGTGAAACAGGGAGAGAGAGAGAGAGAGTAATGTTCAGGAAAAAATATGAAACTCATGATAAAATGAGTTCAACATGAAAACATAAACAACAACAGACATGAAACTTCAATAAAGAATCCTGTAATCCTGTCAAAGACAGCGTGAGTATAAGTTAATTAAAAAAAAATGATTATTTATACTATAAAATAGTAATAAAAGAAAATTGAATAATTCAATTCAATTTTATTTTATACACCGTACACAAAAAGTATGTTTTATATACAGTATATAGATGATCTATTCTCCCTGTCATTTTTCCCCTAGTATTATTATTATAAATGTTTTAATTATGATGTATGTAAAGCTGCTTGTCAACGATGAAAATTGTGAAAAGCGCTATATATTTTAGCTATCATTTGTTTGAATTGAAATTTTCAGCTGCGATCTCTAATAGCAAATCAGAAGCTCTTCTGCGTTCTAGCAGTAATCTGATATATTAGTACCAGAATATATTCAGATGATCTTGTTTTAGTGTCTCTTGATAATAGAGAACCTGTCGACTCACACTCCACGACTGCGGGAACTGCTTTCTCTTCTAATTGAAATGTTATAAAAGCGCATCTGTTTTTACGGCACTATAATCACCTGATGCTCTTCACATGATGAATCCATGTGTTGGATCACTAATCGCAACAAGTAGAAACTGCAGAAAGATTTGGCCATTAGCTGAAATCTGTTCTTGTTCTCAGCTCACCGAGATGATTTTTCTGTTCCTGTCTCATTTCAGTCAACAGCTGCTCAAACCTGCACGAGACACGACCCAGTCCTGACATGCTGTTGCATGCGATCAGCCTCCAGAAATAAGCGTCTCACTTCTAAAACAACTCCAGTCTAAAGTATCAAATCTGACACATCACATCAGCTTCTCATTTAATCTTTCCCGGTTTGAAGCAGCCAGTATCAGAATCCAAAGCGAAAGCATTTCAAAGCATCTGTTGAGTTATTGCCTTTCTGTGTAGTCATAGCAACAGGTTAATCAGCTTCCTCTCTCATGTCACCAAGCAGGTTGCTAAGATACAGACGAAGCTGCGGCACGCAGGGATCCACAAAACTAACTGATTTGAGTTTAGTCATTGATGAGCTCTCTTTGATTTCTCAGTTATTTCTCCTAGACATCAATGAGATTAAACAGAGAGCAAATGAAAACTTAAGACTCATCTGTGTCTCAGATATTTCTCCTGAGAGTCAGAAATCTGACAAATGTGTCCGTCATTCAGAAGAGATGTCAACAACGTGAGCTCAGATTTGTCTCGTCTGCAATCAAAAGTCAATATTATTGAAGATCTCAATATCAACTCAAACATTTCTCATCACATTTACTCACATCCTGATGATTTGACCGCAACAATCTTCATGTGTTTCAACGCATTTGTTTATGTTTGAGAAGAAATATCTGAGACTAAGTAGAGACTTAAATGAGAACTCTCCTGAGCTCTGAAAGAGATCCCCGTGAGCAGTAACATTTGTTTTAATGAAGTGTTTTGTAGACTCAGACAGAAATGCAGGTGGGTGTTGGGGGGGATTTGGATTGCCTGTGAGTTGCATCATGTTCCTCTGGGTGAAGGTGTGTGTGTGTGTGTGTGTGTGTCCTCCTTCATTCTTCGCACGCATCTCTCGGTGATGGCAGCAGAGATTACGGAGCGGCGGTGAGCAGATTTAGCCCAAGCGTCGTGACTTTAATTCAGCAAAGTCTTCAAGATGTGAGACGGCTGCTTTTGTTGAAGTTTTGCATAAATTTGACTAAAAAGCAGCTTTTTGTGGAACTTCAGTGTTACAGAAATCAATGTTTTCATCAAATCAGGCAAAAGGAAATGCAAAGGACGAATTTCAATTTCCATAAATGTGTCACAGCGAGCAAATGTCATCCAAAAACGACAAACTGCACAACGCACACTGATTCAGATTTCACACTTCAGTGTGTGTGTGTGTGTGTGTGTGTCACTGTGACCTTCCATGTGATTCTGTTCAGACACACAAACACACAAGCAAGAAAACTATAAAGTATATTTCAGTCCCTTTTTCTTCACAGGTCTCGTTTAAACTCAACATTTCCAAGAAAACTACTAAGATACCAAAGTCTGCCTTGAAAGATCCAAAATCTCAGTATGAACTTCAGCATTTCTCATCAAATTCTTCCAGGAGCTGACTTCTGTGACTTTATACTCTTCACGTATGTCAGCAGTTTTCATTTCTCATGTGACGTGTGTGCGTGTGTGTCTGATGTAAGTCTTGCATGTTTAAAGCGCTGTGTTAGATCACACTAACCTGCTGTGAAAACAACAACTTTGTTGAGTCAACTCAAGAAAGATCTCCGTGAGAAATTGGCACAGCTTTCAAAGAAGGTGGAGATCTCTGGAGACCTGCGTGTGAGATTCTCTCCTTCATCTGCTCCAAATAAATGAGAAGAAAAACGCCATCTGAAATATATTTTACCCTGTTAACGTGACACATTTGTTTTAAGTGTCACATTGGGAAAGTGGAAAGTAACGTGTAAGTGATGGTGAAGCGGTCGCTATAGAGGAGGAGTTCGGGTGAAACAGAAAGAGAGAACTAAACTAAGAACAAAACTATCAAGCAGTTCTGTGAAATACAGAACAAAATATTATTTGAAAAAATAAACTAAACAAAAACTAGAATTCCTTAGCAATAAATTAACATAAGTTTAAGTTGAGGCACTGAAATTATTAAGTGAAAATAAATAACTAAAACCTTGAATTTGAACCTACATAGCAATATAAAATGATAAAAGCACAAAATTGAAAAATTAAAATGAACAGGAAAACTAAAAATACAAAAATTAATGTTAACAGGAAATATTGATAAATAAATGATTTAAAAACTAAAATATCTAATAGAAATCCCTTCACTATATAAAGAGAAAAACTTTTTACTAACCAGATCAGGAGAAATGTTTCATAAGTGTTCAGTTTATAGTCACTGGATTTAAACATCAAAGCAAAAGTCAAACTGATCACTTCTGTAGAAGCTCTGCTTTTTATTTGATCATGTTTTTTTTCAAATATTTTGTTTTACTCTTTTATAGAAAATAGTAGAATCATATGTGGGGAATTAAATCAGGAACTGAATGAAAACGGGCAGTGATAGCAGACAGATCCTATGAGAAAGGATGTGACATCACATAAATCACAGAAGTGACATCACAGCTGCTCTGGTGATGTGTACAGTGTGTGATGACATCATCGGCTCAGTTTTGATGTGTTTTATGGGCCTCTGAATTACATTGAATCGATGTGAAGACTGCAGTAAATAAAGGAGTGTGTGTGTGTGAGATCCTTTATTTATACTAAACCACAGAAACAGAAAGACACCGTCGAGAAGTGCGCACATTAAAGCTATTTAAAGTTCTGACTCACATTAAAACAAAAGAAGAATCTTCCTGAAAGAGTAAAGTTCGGTTAGGACTGATGAAGACAGAGTTGAGATGTTTGTTGGGATTAAAGAATGAATGAGTTTCAGTTTTCCCTCTCTCTCTCCTCCATCCGCAGCGCTCATGAGTGCTATCTCAACTCACATCATCACCGCAGCATCCTGGCCACGCTCCGCCTGTTGCTATGGTGATGTGACCTCTGACAACAGAAGCCCTGTATCGATGTGGCCTGTTGTATTTCTCCCGATTGGATATTGATCACTATTTTGTGACACATAACAGGATCAAATGATTCCTTGTGTTTCTGCTTCACATTAACAATCTCTTTGATTTATCAACATTCTGAGATCTGGATGAGAAAAGCTTTTGTCTCTCAGAGTCGTGAAGGTCCAAAACTACAAATGACACCAATAAGGTCTCAAACATTTCTCCAGAGAAGAAAAACTGCAATATCACATGCGTCTCCTCTGTATTTTTTTGAAGAAACCTCGGTGTCTCAAACTGTGCTTCTGTTTGTTACGATGCCAAGCTCTGAAAACAGAGTCAGACATCTCCATTTAAACACAAACATTTCTCATCAAAACCAAAACGATCATTCTATCCAGTTCAGTTTTACAGCTCTATAATCTACGGTAAACGTACTGTATGTCAACAATTCACAGATCTCATTTCTGCTAAATGTTAAATATCTGTTTGGTTATGTGACTAAAACTAAATTAAAACAATGACTTAAACTCAAATCAGTATTGAAATGACAGACGGACAATAAATAGAAACTAAACTACAATTAAAACCAAAATTAAATGAGACCTTTATAGCCATATAAAATAAATAAAAAAGCAGCTAAAAATTTAACTAAAATTAACAGGAAAACGAAAAATAAAAGGTAAATAAAACTACCAAGTAATAAACTATTTAAAAACTAAAACAACTGCTGAAGCATATTAGACACATCACATCACAATACAGTGAAAAACTATCAAGATCAGGAGAAATGTTTCAGTTTCATGAGGGTCCGGACACTCCACAGCTTCAGTTTCTGTCTGAAAGAAGGTTTGGATTTAAACATCACAGCAAAAGTCAAACTGATCACTTCTGTGGAAGCACAGCTTTATATTTATATGATATATTTTTGGATTCGATTTTTTTAAATCTAAAATGTAAAAAAAAAAATATATATATATATATTTGAAATTACTTTTTGGTTATTTTTCAGTAACAGATTTACTGTCAATCTTACACATTTATCAAGGCAACAAACACAGACATTAAAAAGTTTTAGAAGAGCTGATGTGTTTTTGTCTCTTGCAGGACGAGAACACTCAGCTCTCAGTCTGACAGAATATGTGTGTGAGAGAGAGAGAGAGAGAGAGAGAGAGAGAGAGAGAGAGAGAGAGAGAGAGAGAGAGAGTCACCGGGCGATCCGATCTTCACCCGGAGACCTGCATTAGATCCTTGCAATGTGAGAGACTCACACACAACAGCCAGAACTGATACACACAAAATATTTTCTCATAATTATCATCAATTCAAATATTCTTTTATCGGTAACACTTTACATTAAGGCTTCCTTTATAAAGCATTTGTATTGCATTCATTATTTATTTGCTAAATAGGCTGTCAGACTGGACACTGTAGGGTGTTATGTTGGTTTCTCTTATTATTGTATATTTCATATCTTACGTCACTTTTCAAACCCTGACAGCCTATTTTGCAAACAACATCAAGATAATAATGAATCTGCATTCGAGTCAAATAAATACATTTATTAAGCATTTATAACATGCGAGTTAAAAATGGCTCACTATTTGGCAGGTATTTCGTTAGAATCCCTTTTTATTTATGCAGTTATAACTGCTTTATAATGCATTTGCATTTGATTATTAATCATTAATGAACACATTTATAAATGCTTTATGAAGGGAACCTTAATGATACGTGTTACCCTAACATTTTCTTATGTATAATGTTAGCTATAAACTTTACAGCATTTTGTCTCCGAAACATGAAAAAAAGTTAGAGCGAAGAACATGTGTGTGTGCAGAATTATTAAAAAAAGTAAAATAATTCAATTCAATCTGTGGAAAACAATAGTGGATTAAAAAAACAAACAAACCAGGAAGACCGAGGCTAGTTATCTACTTAAAGAATAAAACAAAAGAATTTGATTTCAGCGTACTGTAATGAATTCACTCCGTATTACCAGGCCGTCTCATGGTTTATTCATTATTTGCCCTTTTAAATGATTCGCTTTGAATCCTCTCATCTGATTGGCGATTCACGTGCGCTCAACACCATTATCTCCATTAACACAAAGACACGTGCTGATGCATTTACAGTTTGACTCAAGACTGAAGAACGAGGAGACGTGACGTGAGCTACAGAAGTGTGCTTTATTAAGAGTCTAAGCATCTAGAGCTACAGAGAGAGCAACACTATCTTACACATCAAAAGATCTTCAAGTAAACACTGATAATTCACTTTAACTCCACATCATCTGATAGATTTCTTTGTCAGCATCTGTAATGTTTCAATGCAAAGATTAGAAAAGGCATAAAAGGCTTTCAAAATGAAACCGCACGAGCCATGAAGAAGCAGAGAATCTGATTTTAACATGTGAGCTCATGTGAGTTTGGTCCGAACAGCTGTGAGCGTAAACGAGACGAAACAATCTGAAAAGCATCTTTAATAAATCAGCCATAATTTACTTAAGCGCACGTTACTCCAAACCTGTATTAAGTTCCATTGAAATCTTTCAAAGTGAACACGTCTGAAATGAAATAAAACATGGGATAGATTTCAACCGAGTCTCGGAAGACTGATGTATAATATTTAATACAACTCTTATGATGTTTTTTTGACAGCCGTGTTCACTGAATTCTTGTTGTATTAAAAGATTCTCACGAGCTCCACAGAAGTTGGAAACAACATGAATGTGAGTAAATCATGACATGCTGGGATACTCATAAAATCATAAAACAACTGACATTATAACACAAATCTACATGTTTTGCATCCTCATCTTCCATCTTCATCTCAGACAAAAAACAAACAAACACGTGATGACCAGAAATGAAAACAACTGCGAACACAGTTCAAGGCAAATTTCTGGTCACAAATAGTTTTTCCATGAGTCAAGAATCTTTTAAAACCAGCAAACATTTTTCTTCCGCACGAATGAATCTCATAAAAGCATCTGTGACTTTAACACACTCGAAATATAAAAGCACGAGGAAATATCGATAGTTTTACATCAATCATTTAATCGCTTCCTCTCTGGGTGAAATATATGAATGATTCCTTGTCTTTATCTTCCACCGTTTTCCTGTCGTCAATTTGTTTTTTCATGTTATATGGCCTACAAAGTAGCAGACCTACTGTAGATAGAATCACGTGAGACAGACAGCAGAGACGAGGTCAAATATGAGCTGCATGGACATGAAAGATTTAGCATCAGTCTTCATACATCGAAACGCATGCCCAGAACCAAACGTGCTGCTAATCGTTTATTCAGATCATTTTGATATTTGTAATCTTCAAAGTAACTCCTGGCACAGGCTATAGCTTGAACACAACACATAACCCCCAGCAGCGGCCGGACCGCCCTGTCCTGTCCTGTCCTGAGATGAGATGAACATCACGCTCACTGAAGCTCAACTAACAGAGCACACTCTCTAGATATCAGGAATAGAAACAAATGCTTTTTATGCTTTCATTTGAACCATCGTTTTGACATGACACACGATTGCACACGCGTGACCTGGGACGGCTTGCTCTGGTCTTGCACAGAATGTTTAAAGCGTTCGCGAAGACGCCGGAGAGGCTCCACAAACCATGACATCATCGAGTCTGATGCCCTGAGAGATTAAACAGAGCTTTGTGGAGCTTCAAGTTCAGTGTCCGCATGCATTTAGAACACGCATGCGTGCACACACATCCCAGAACCTCTTCAAACACAAGAAACTGTTCAACCTTCCTCTTTCTGCAAAGTCTGAAAGTACATCTTGTACTCGATTACATTTGACTTCCTCGTCTTGACAATTGCTGCTATTTCGGGGGCGAGACTGAAGCCCAGAGGCCATGTGGAGATGGAGAGGTCCCGATGCAAATGTACAGACCTGAATAACAGACAGTCGTCTCTCTGACTCATTACAGACACAGAGAGAAGTAAATACTAATGCCCGACACACGTTCTCTTCAGCTATTTCTACATTTTCTCTTGTTGTGTTTTAACATTGACGAATTTAACGGGTTCCTCTGGTTACGTACGGCACTTTAATCCAGACTCTGACCTCGCATCATCATCTAAAACAGAACTGCAGTAAAGGAAAACATCGTGTCAAATGCTGTTGTGTGGTGTGCTTTAGGAATGTATCTGTGTGCTTTGTGGATGTGCTGATTTGGGGCGCTTTTGTGTGATTCAATGCAAGCTTATTAAAGGACACGAACACTGCAAAATCAACATGTGAAAATTCATTTGGCACTTTTCAAACCATTGAGATTTGACCTGGCAGAAAACGCACCTAAAGGGTTCAGTTTCTTGAAACATGGGTCATTTCCTATCATAAGAAATCCGTCTCATGTGAAAATGGTAACACTGAACTAGTGTAAATTGCATTGACTTGGCAAAACTTTCTCTTGCAGAAGAACGACATGAAGTTCACATGTGAAACATGACGTGTGACGTGGAAAGCTAAATGCATCGACACGTTAAATCTGCGACCATGTGTGTTCTCTGTAAGGGTCTTCAGAAAGATGCATCATCTGAAAGATGTTTCGGAGAGATAAGCACGTGAAAGGTTTCAGTATCAGCCTGTGCTAACAGATGTGCATACAGAGAATTAAAAAACGAAGTGAAAGAATCTCTTGTGGCCTAAACCTGACGTGAGGTGATCGTTTGTTCTTCTTAACGCCTGGACACACATAAAAAAGATGAAAATCACAAAACGACAAAAACCATGTAATGCGTGAAACAATATTAAATGGGTAAGAGACTGCTTGTCCTGAAAAGAAGTGAAAATGCACACCATGTATGATTTACAACTCATTTCAGACGGATGTTCAGATTTGGCTTCGCTGACAGATGAATATCTCTCCATAACACTTTCCTTTTTTAATCCAAACAACAATTTCCATCTTCATTCAAATACACTCACAGTTGTTCTCGTACATATCTGTCCTGATTCATGCTGCCGCTTCACTCTTCCGTGTTGACTTTTAGAAGCAGAAGGTTTGGCTGGAACTCATGACGAAGATGATGATGATGTGGTCAGCTGAGTTGAGTTCAGATGAAGTGTTTAAGAGCCTGACGTGAGAGGTCATTCAAATGTTCTGTGTAGCATCACTTCTGGTCATCTGGCAGTTTCAGTAGCTCTTCGTCTTCATCTTCATCGTCCTCATGCTCGCTCAAGTTCAGAACGCTCACGGGATCACGTGCCACACGTCCAACATCTCACTGTGGATTGTCGCTTTAACACAAAGGCTTCTGGGAACCCGTCACACGACACGCTTCTTACTGAATACTGGAATGGAGAGGATGCGCACTGGCCTCAGAAGTTCAAGTATTATCTTGGCTAAAAAAAGAAACAGAAATCACGAAAAATGAGCAAATCTACCGCTCTAATCTACACTTTTGTAAATCTACTTGTGGGCGCAGATGCGGTTTCCATCTTTCAGTCTTTCTTTAACAGATGTATAAACATTCTCTCTTCTGCTCTTAACTTCAGTGTTCATTATACGCACGCGTAGCTACAGTGTACAGTTCGAGTTCTTTTTTGTCATTTTTAAATATATATATATATATTTGCATTATTTTTAAAAAGCGTATAGTCCTTTGGTCCCTATTTCCTAAGGAATGATGCATGTTGTTATTCCTGGACTCTCCTCCAGTCAGCAGGTGTGTAGAGGCACAGAAACCAAAATGGCAGCAGGCTGGCGCGCGTGTGTGTGTGTGTGTGTAAAGATATCAATATATGAAGAGTTCAAAATACTTTCCTATCTGTTTTGTATTTATATGAGCATGTGTGTGTGTGTGTGTAATTATTTATGTGTGTTTGTTTCTGCATGCTCTGAGCATAATGTGTTCAAAAAGGTTTCTTTTTTCATTTTCCATAAAAAAAAACACAGCAGCAATAAAGTCGATCTCTGCCAAATTCATCCTGCAAATGCCGAAGCAGAAAAGGGGGAGAAAGAAAAAAGTTGTTTTTGTGTTCCTCTTTTCCAGCCCTCAGAGATTTGGAGCGCTCGCCTCTCGTGATATGTAGCAGTCTTTGATACTGCACTTGTGGATATAAGGTGTTGACGTCCCTCGTCCTGACAGAGACAAAGAGAGAAACAGAAGAGAATTGAAGGAGAAACAAGAGAAAGCAGACGGTGAAGACGGTCGTGAAGGGCTGAAGATATCAAAAGCTTTAAACGCTGACGTTCAGAGAAGATCCACAATCCTCCTGAACTCTCTATACCGAACTGAAAAAAGAAAAAACTGATTCTGACTCACAAAAACATGTTTTTGTGCAGAATTTCTATGAGAATTAAGTCGGTACAACAAATACTATCATAAAGAATAAATGCATTGCAATTTAAATCATTCATCAGTGTTTTTGTATTTAAATAATGAGAATGATTTTTTTTAAATAACACAATTTAAAATTGTAAAATTTGCTTAACTATCATGAAAATAATGCTACAAAGCAAAACATTTGATATATTATAATAAGAACTACAAATCAATGGAAAATATATGAAGAGTTTGGTTTCAAAGTGTTTCAAATTGTCAAAAATCATGTTTTTATTGTGTTGGTTAGTTAGTTTTGTTATTATGGCTTAAATCAAAACAAACCAACTGCAGTTTGATTGATATTCATATGAATGCACAATAAAAATACATGATTTTTGAAACATTTTAAAAACGGAGGTGTCTCATTTTGGAACCAAACTCTTCATATGATTTGGGGATGAAATATGAACATGTTCTTCAATCTTTCTGAGATTCATTCAATTGTTTCCTCCATTTCACTCTCTTAAATACCTTCACCTAAAAACTCCCAGAAATAAACCCCAAAATAAAAATAAACCCAATAAACAGGAAAAGATTCAACTCTGAGGGAAAGAGTTTATAGCTGTTCAAGGTAAAGTCAACTTTTAGATTTACATCAAAACACCCCAGTCACTTTTTCCAAATAAGAACTGTTGTGATTTGTCAAATACTTCAACTCTTACTCGACTTATTCAATGTTTCACGCTGCGGTTTATTGTAAAGTATTTGTTTAGTGTACATAACTGACGATCGTCCTCAAAAACAGAAAACAATCCTAATGTTTGACAAACATGGATGTTTGTGATGTCTGGAGAGAGGCTGACGCTCCTGTCAAGAACAAACGAGAGACGGCAAACTTGTACATTTAAAAGCCTTGTGAACATCTCCAACGCACAAAACACAGCAAACATACAGCTGAAATAAAGAAAGAAACATCGATCCAACACACACGCACAACATCTCACGGTACAATAGCCAAAGGGTCAAAGGTCACCACCCATGGAAACAACCAATCAGAAACCACGAAGAGCAGCTATCAGATAGAGATGATGTCACGTCATGCCACTGTCACAAACCGCCGACATTACAGAAGAACTTACAGTAATGGACCGAGATTCTCCTGACGGTACATTAGAACACCTGAGCCGTCCTGACCAACTACTGTACAAACAAACACAAGAATCCACATCAGTCTCCTCTTCAGTACGCTTTTGATTGATATGAATTTTGATTTCAGCTACGAAAAGATTAAAGCAGGGGAAGATACTGAACACACGCACGCAGATAAGGTTCTTGTATGTTTTACAGCACGTCTGATCTGATCTGATCTGATCTGATCTGATCTTTCTGTACGTTTGCTGTTCATTCAGTTCCACCGAACTCAGCCCTCTTGCCTTAATATTTCATCATGAATTCAAGTTTAACGGAACCTTTACTTTACTTACAGCTCTTTAAAACCCATTTAACTGGTGACGCCGATGATATAAAGTTCTCTCGGAGGGCTTAGCATGGTAGTGTACATGAGATATAAATGTATTTGGTCTTGGCGGAATAGATCTGCCACGCTGGCACTGCCAGTACATCCACAACATGCTGCACATACAACATATATGAATAAACCCAGCATAGCTTGCATGATCAGTGTGTCTGAATTCACCCCTGTCTCCGGTACATCCGATGTACACTCGCTCACTCATATTTCCCATGATACAACGCGAATCAAGCGTCTGATTAGAACCAGCTGGAGGAGAGTGGCCGTTAATGCCACCAACGAACGTTTATACACTTGTGTTTGTTCTTGTTGACAGTTGTTTTCGAGAATAAACAGATTAAACGAATGTTATATATAGCAGTGTTTTATTTTAAATATATTAAGTCATTTTATTAAACTTCATAATTATTAATAGTAATAAACGTGGCAATCATTTGTCTTGTTCTCTTTATTAAAAACTAATACAATAAATGTGACAAATAATGTACAAATGAACCTTACCATTTTACAAAACAATCCATAAAGCCACACAGGTGTAATATAAGCGTTCGGATGAATGTCCGCGGCAGATTAGATTCAGTGTTCACTCATTTTCATTCCCTTCTTCCCCTTATAGTGGACTATTTAGCATTCGCTATATAGGGAATAGTGAATGAGTGAACAAGTGAGCGAAATCAGACGCAGCTCTTGTATCTGATCTATACAAGTGGAGCTGGGGAAGGAGGAGGGTTCTGAAACGCGCTGCACTGCTACAACAATCACTAGCCGAGATTTAAACGTAGAGCAGCAAGCTCATTGGCTGCTGATACGGAAGGAACCAATCAGCTGCGCCATGTAGTAAAGTTATGTCAGATTGGTTTAGACTTGAGGACTGCGCCATCTAGAGTTTCATGCCAGAACTTTCTCTTTCGTTTATTTTCCAGAGCTCTGACTGGAGGTCACGTGACACACTAATGGTGCATTCACACGGTACGCAGCAGTCGCGTCTGTCCAGTTCATTTCAAAGGGAAACATGCAGTAAGCGGCAAAACGCGGGATGCTCGTGCATCCAAAATCACGCAACTTCAACGGGCACGGCTCTTTGCGGCATGCGCAGCTGATGATAAAAATATTTGATCTTTTAGTGAACGGCACCACATCGGCTTAAAGGCGGCTGCCGCGCCACAATTCCACCGCTCACCGCGTACCATGTGAATCCTCACGATGAATGTATGACAGTGTCTCTGACCTGTAAGGAGCGTGCCAGCCGTTCACTCAGCATCAGTACGGGCGGTTGGCATCTTTCGGCCTCTTCAGTTGAACCTTCAGCCTCTTCATGCCGATCTGAAAACCGTTCATTGCCTGAATCGCTGCCTGAGCACTCGACGGGTTATCAAAGCTTACGAAACCTGACAGAGAGATTGAGAGAGACAGTGAACAGGATCAGTTCTCGCTTCTGCAGTCATTACAAACAACAGTCATTAATAACTGATAATGTAGAAATAGCCCATGATGCTCAGTAACGCTGGATTCACACGGGGCTTCAGCATCAACGCTTGACGGACGGCGTGTCTGAAGCGTGGCCGACGCGATCATCATAGTGACAACAGCCAATCAAATTGTTCTCTGGTCTTGCATGAACGCAGCTGGCTAGCTCCTGCACTAGGTTATTTGCATAAGGCAATCTGATTGGCTGACGCCTGCGTTGCTCCTTGAAAAGTTGAGAAATGTTCAACTTCTTGCCGTGAGCAACACCAGTGAAGCGATGCTGATGGACCCACAATTCAGTTCGGCAACGCATGACGTCACCCATTCCAAGTAAACGAGAAGCGTCGACGCCCCTTGTGAATCCAGCGTAATTCTGAATGGTTATCACACGTTTCTACCGTTTTTAGTTTTTCACCATTGTTGATACATCACATCACATCACATACTAATGAGTTTAATTCATTAAAATGCTGAAGTTCAATAATCAAGGTGTGAGGCTTGTTGACATCACTAACAGCACTAGTGATGCGTAACCCAATGACCTTTAACCTCTGATCATGCGTCGAACAGAGGCTCAGAATCAGCTCTTATCTCTCTGACAGACCACTGGCACGAATTTACACCCGCCAGCCGATTTCACCCGACTGAATTCTGGGAGCAGAGGCTGAGCTTTTGTCAGACACAGATAAGACAGACAAGAGTCTTCACAAACTCCTTTCATCGAAAGCAGAAGACACGTCCAGACAGCACAATTCATCTGAAATCTCACCCTGTCTCGCTCTCTCTTTCCATCTTACAGCACTCTTCATCACACTTCACACACACAATCTTTCACTTAAAATATCAAAAAACAATGCAAGGGTGATTCTCACGAAATCACTGAAACATCGTGGCAGTAAAGATTTGAATGATAAAACATACATAAACATGATCATAATAAAGATACTTGTGTTCTCTAACTTGGACAAAACATCATTTTGACATAGGAATGAAGTATTCATGTATTTTATTGCTTTTTCTGCTGACATTCTCATAACCGTAACGCATCCCGTGCATTATATGTTGTAATTGAAACAGAGTAAAATTAAAATATTGTGAAAAAAACAATCGGATGTTCTACTAGATGTTCTCAAATGACAAAAATGATTGACAGAATATTCATGCGTAATAAAAATGAAGAACTAGTGGAAGAAAGAAGTGTCCAGGACTGACGATCTCATCCTCCGTAAGGTTTTTTAAAGACTGTTTAAACACACGCAAAGATATTTACATTAAGTTTGATTTGATGTGAAGAAACACATCTGCTAGTGCTTTTTAAATGGCTAACAAGTTAACAAATTACTTGATATTTTTCTAGTTAAAAACGTAATAATCTCTTGTCACGCTGTGTACACAACATTTTCCCTTCTCTTTACCGATACAGGTCGTTTTCCACATTTAAAGACATTTGACATGTATAATATTTTATTCAAATATAATTCATTAATGCCTTATGTACTGTATGATGAATAAAAACTCGCTTAGGCATCATGGCTTCTCTTGTTTTTAGCCAAACATGCCATGAGATTGACCGTTTTAAATGGTTACGTAATGAGAATGTTTAAGGCCTTTTTTGTAAAGAATTTGTAAAGTTGTGTTGAACTGTCAGTAAAAGTTTTGAAATGAATGTCTCTGAACATGTCATATCTTGTTTTAAATGAATGTAAAGGGAACTTGTTGATACAAGTGTTTTTAAGAAAATCATGTTTGACATTTCGAAAGCAAGATTTCATGAGAATCACCCACAAAGAGTCTCAATAAAGAGACTCGATATTTGTGCATGAATCTCATTTAAATACGATCTTAGATCAAATAATCAATCAATGAAGACAGCTGCTACAGTACACGCATTTATACCAATAAACCGTTGTGTTGAAATAATACTGTTCTGTCTGTTTCAGTGTTTGCTGAATGCTCTCTTTAAAATCCATAAAATCACCCAGAAAGAGCTCTGTGATGTCAATCTGAACAAATAGAAAACAGCACGGTTTGCATTTCCACAGAGCAGCTCTTCTATTGTTGGGATGTTTATTACATCACAAATGCTTCATAGAGATCTTTTCATAAATATGAGTCCAGCTTTGACAGCTGTTTTTTATGTTTAGAGTTATATTTGATCATCTTTACACAAACAGTGACTGTAAATGAAAGAATAATATCTGTGTGAAGTGATGACAGGACCGTCAGGAACCTTTAGACCCTCACTGATCTTTTTATTATCCAGAACTAACAGATTCAGAAGATGATGCTGCACTCAGTTACATTATGCCATTAATAACATTCCTCTGTTGTCTGATATCGATCACAAAATAAGACAAAATCAGACCTAAACAGTTTCAACAAATGAAATTTTCTAAATCACAACTAATAAGCTCTCGCTATCCTTATAAACATTTCCTCAGTAAGTTTTACTGAAAGTCAGTGAGTGCAGCTGTGACGTGTCAGAGGAGATCTGGTCCTCCCGGCTGAGTCTGGTTTCTCCCGAGGTTTTTTTTCTCCATCTATTTCTCATTGGAGTTTGGGCTCCTCACCGGGAGACCGCTGACATTAGATATTATTTGTTATTTACTAGAATGATCTTACTTGTTCTATAAACACCGTGCACTGTGCTGTGTTTGACCTTTTCTGTGTTTTCCTGTTTTTCTCCTGTTAAGCTGCTTTGGAACGATGCACATTGTGAAGAGCGCTATATAAATCAAATTGAATTGAATGATGCTCACAAAAAGACGCAACTGGCCGGCTACACTGTCTAGGGCTGTCACGATTAATTGTCTGTTAAATAATTGTGATTATGCCGATTCATTGTCTGTTTAAAGGCTTTGACAATAATAATGATGAATTACAATTAATTTATTCAATTAATAAAATATAGATATGTTAAGAAATTTGAAAATTCTGTAAATAACTAACATTCCCTATAGAGTGACCTTAACAGAAAAGACTTTCTTAACAGAACAAAATGAGATATGTGGATGATGTCGTCTTGCTGTGTAGATGCAGCAAATCTGGAATCACTTAATACTAAAACTTATAAACACAAAAAATACAAATCTCTGTAGGAAAAAGGAAATGTCATTCTAACGTAACAGTAAGTGCAGATCAAGGACGATGGATGTAAAATGCTGCAGATCACCCTTGTTTTCTAAGGATGTACAATAATTGCAGTTATCTTGGATAATTGCGATTATGTCAAATAATTGCGGTTATGTCAAATAATTGCGATTATGTCACATGGCTGCGATTGTGCCAAATAATTGCGATTATGCCAAATAATTGCGATTATGTCACATGGCTGCGATTGTGCCAAATAATTGCGATTATGCCAAATAATTGCAATTATGTCAAATAATTACGGTTATGCCAAATAATTACGGCTATGGAGATAATTGCGATTAAATGTAAATGTCAAATTATTGCGATAATTTTAAATAATTGCAATTATGTCAAATAATTGCAATTGTGTCTAATAATTTTGATTAAATGCAAATGTAAATGTCAAATAATTGTGATTATGTCAAATAATTGCGATTAAATGTAAATGTAAATGTCAAATAATTGTGATTATGTCAAATAAGAATGCTGTTCATATCTGATTTTACTGCACACGTGACACGAAACGTCTTGGTTATGGATGTAACCTCGGTTCCCTGATGGAGGGAACGAGACGTTGTGTCGAACCGACAGAATGGGGTTTGTCTTGAGAACCTATCATCTTCTGAGTATTTAGAAAAGGTCAATGAAAATTGGCGAATGAAATTCGCATGCCAGACTCCTCCCCAGATGTCCGGGTATAAGAGGGAAGCCGGCGTGCTCATTCATTCACCTTTGGTCTGAGGAGCCTTAAGCATCCTCCCCCGACCGCTGGGGTGGGCGGCCAGTGTTGTGGCATGAGGGACACAACATCTCGTTCCCTCCATCAGGGAACCGAGGTTACATCCGTAACCGACGTTGTGTCGAACCAACAGAATGGGGTTCCTATGTAAGACGCCACAGCACTGAGCCGCGTCACAATCTCTAGCGGAGCGACGTTGACTGGCCTGGGCGAGTCAGACGTAGGCGCTAACGCGAAATTATGACCATCCAGTGGAGAGGAAGGGGGACCCAGAGCTTTACCACAAAGTTGGGAAGCCCCTGCCACCGGCCGTCACGGGCGGAGGCCTAGTTCTCTAAATGGTGAGAAGCCGCCCAGCACCGTACGGGCCACTGGGTAAGCATTATTCCCCCCGGGGGAAAAACGCTGCAGAGACCACTCCCTACCGTAGGGAGGAATTAGTGGAGACACCACATGGTCTCACCATCAGGGGAGAACTCATGGGAGGAATGTGCGGACTGCAGGAGTTAACCGCAAGGAGGGAGTCCACCTAGGGAGGTCATGGGTTGCCGAGGTGGGAACCATTCATGAGGATACATCAGACGGAACAGCCCACGGAGGGGGGGTTACCACGTCTGGAGCACTAGGTCCGGTTAGAGCTATCTGGGAGATAACTCAACTGTTCCCCAGCCTAAGGGGGCAGGGCTGCTATGCCCAGCCTGGCCCCTGGAAGGGTGCTTAGTGATGGATGGAATGCCTGTTCTTTACCCGAGGGGAAAGAAGTGAGGCGGGATAGCCGCTGCTCCCCCCGGAGGGGGAAGGGCTTCCGCAGGCGTATGCCCTAACGGTTGCCGGTCCTACCTGTTGCCCTGCAGGACGCAGGCTGACACCGGTTCTACGTGGAGGTTGTAGAACCTCGTGAAGGTATTGGGCGTAGCCCAACCCGCAGCTCTGCAGATGTCTGCCAGAGAGGCGCCCTAAGCCAGTGCCCACGAGGAGGCGACACCCCGAGTGGAATGTGCCCTAACTCCTAAGGGGCAGGGGCGATCTTGCGACCGGTATGCCAAGGATATGGCATCCACGATCCAGTGCGCCAGTCTCTGTTTGGAGACAGCTCTCCCCTTCTGCTGACCTCCAAAACAGACAAAGAGCTGCTCAGAGCTTCTGAACCTCTGCGTACGGTCCAAGTAGAGGCGCAGTGCGAGTACTGGACACAACACGGACGGGGTTGGGTCTTCCTCCCCAGAGGAGAGCGCCTGCAAGTTCACCACCTGGTCCCGGAAGGGAGTGGTGGGAACCTTGGGCACGTAGCCGGGCCGTGGTCTCAGGATAACGTGAGAGTCTCCAGGCCCGAATTCTAGGCAACCCAATGACACAGAGAATGCTTGTAGGTCCCCTACCCTCTTGAAGGAGGCGAGCGCTACCAGGAGGGCTGTCTTTATCGACAGGCGAGAAAGATCGGCCTTTCCTAGGGGCTCGAAGGGGGACCTCTGGAGGCCCCCCAGGACCACTTCGAGGTCCCAAGAGGGTACGGGGCGCGGGCGAGGCGGATTCAACCGTCTCGCGCCCCTCAGGAACCTGGTGACCAGGTCGTGCTGTCCTAGAGACTTACCAGCAACTGGATCGTGATGTGCGGCTATAGCGGCAACATACGCTTTCAGTGTGGAAGGGGAGAGGTTCTTCTCAAGTCTCTCCTGGAGAAAGGACAGTACATACCTGATCGAGCATCTCTGTGGGTCTTCTCCATGAGAAGAGCACCAGGACGAGAAGAGGCGCCACTTGAAGGCATACAGTCTCCTAGTGGCCGGGGCCCTAGCCTGTGTGAGAGTCTCTACCACCGCCGGGGGTAGGTCGCTCAGGATCTCCTCGTCCCGTCCAGGGGCCAGACATGGACCAGAGGTCTGGCCTGGGATGCCAAAACGTGCCCTTCCCCTGAGAAAGAAGGTCCTTCCTCAGGGGAATCGGCCAGGGGGGAGTTGTTGTCAGAAGCACCAGCTCTGAGAACCAAGTCTGGTTGGGCCAGTAAGGCACAACTAGTAGCACTTGATGCTCCTCTTCCCTGACCTTGCACAGGGTCTGTGCAATGAGGCTCACTGGGGGGAAGGCGTACTTCCGCTTGTCCTGCGGCCAGCTGTGCGCAAGGGCATCCGTACCGAGGGGACCGTCGGACAGGGAGTACCAAAGCGGACAATGGGTGGAGTCCGGGGAGGCAAACAGGTCCACCTGCGCATGGCCGAACTGCTCCCATATGAGCTGAACCGCGTGGGGGTGGAGTCGCCACTCTCCGCGAGGTGACCACTGACGAGAGAGCCAGTCTGCTGTCTGGTTCAGGTCGCCCGGGATGTGTATGGCTCGCAGGGAGCTGATCACCTGCTGACTCCACAGGAGGAGGCGACGGGTGAGTCGTGTTAGCTGCAGTGAACGAACGCCACCCTGGTGGTTGATATACGCCATGGCAGCTGTGCTGTCCGACCAGACCAGCACGTGCCTGCCCTGCACGAGAGGTTGGAACCTCTTCAGTGCAAGTAGCACAGCCCACAACTCTAGGCAGTTGATATGCCAACGTAGGCGGAGGCCCGTCCACCGCCCCGACACTGCGTGCCCGTTGCACACGGCACCCCAGCCCTGAAGGGAGGCATCCGTCGTTACTACGACGTGCCTTGACACCTGCCCTAGGGGGACCCCCGCCCGTAGGAAGGCCATAGACGACCAGGGGGTCAGGGTGCGCCGGCAGAGAGGCGTGATGACCATATGCCTGCTGCCGGTGTGCCACGCTCTCCAGGGAACCCGACTCTGTAGCCAGTGTTGGAGCGGTCGCATGTGCATCAACCTGAGGGGGACCACCCCCGCCGAGGATGCCATGTATCCCAGGAGCCTCTGAAATTGTTTCAGGGGGACCGCTGGCTGCCTGAAGTGCTTCACTGTGTAACACTGACTGGGCGCGCTCTGTAGTCAGTCGCGCTGTCATGGAGACAGAGTCGAGTTCCATACCGAGAAAGGAGATGCTCTGCGCGGGGGAGAGCTTGCTCTTTTCCTAGGTGCCGGAGCACCAGGTCCCTGTGTGTACACAACAGATCTCGCGAGTGAGCCGAGATGAGCCAGTCGTCGAGATAGTTTAGTACCCACACACCTCCTTCCCTGAGGGGAAGGAGGGCGGCTTCCATGATCTTCGTAAAGACCCGTGGAGACAGGGACAGACCGAAGGGGAGGACCCTGTACTGATATGCCCGTCCCTCGAACGCGAACCGTAGGAACGGCCGGTGTCGAGGGAGGATCGAGACATGAAAGTACGCTTCCTTCAGGTCGATTGCCATGAACCAGTCCTGACGCCTGATGGACGTCAGGATGCGCTTCTGCGTGACCATACTGAAAGGCAGCTTGTGTAGGTGCTTGTTCAGACCACGCAGATCCAAAATAGGGCGCAACCCCCCGCCTTTCTTGGGGACAATGAAGTACGGGCTGTAGAACCCGCTGGACACCTCGTATGTCAACTGTCCCTATCCGACCCAGCAATGGAGTGGCTGGGTTCAGGCCCGATGGTAGCCTCGATCTCCCTGGGGTCTCTCCATCAGGGCCGCTTCTGCTTCCACGACGGCTGCTGACGGGGAGGCGGTTTCCTCTTCGACGTCCTTTTCCGGGAGGCAGCCTGGGAAGGGGGCACTGAAGCCGGAGCCAGAGTCGAAGAGGGCCGGGGCTGCTGGGAAGCAGACGCCGCTCGGGATCTCGAACGCCGAGTCACGGCGGGGCAGGATATGCTTGATGGCCTCCGTCTGCTTCTTCACCGTCGAGAACTGCTGAGAGAAATCCTCAACGGTATCACCAAACAGCCCTCCCTGCGAGATGGGGGCATCAAGAAAGCGAACCTTCTCGGCATCCCGCATCTGCGCAAGGTTAAGCCAGAGGTGCCTCTCCTGGACCACCATGGTGGACATCGCCCAACCCAGGGCCCGTGCCGTCACCTTAGTCACCAGTAGAGCGAGATCGGTGGCGGTACGGAGTTCCTGCATTACCGCTGAGTCGGTCTTACCCTCGTGAAGCTCCTTCAACGCCTTGGCCTGGTGGACCTGCAGGATGGCCATGGCGTGGAGGGAGGAGGCGGCCTGACCCGCAACCATGTAAGCCTTCGACACCAGCGATGCCGAAAACTTACACGCCTTGGATGGGAGTCTAGGCCGAGCTCTCCAGGTGGCCGCTGTCTGCGGGCACAGGTGCACCGCGACAGCACGCTCCACCTGGGGAATCTCGACATAGCCCCTGGCCGCCCCATCATCGAGGGAAGTAAGGGCGACTGAGCTTTTTTGATGCCCCTCACGGCCCGTTCCAAGTCTTACTCAGCTCAGCTAGGAGCCGCGCTCAGACCCCAGGTACCACGTATCCAGCCGCGAGCGTCGGGGTAAAGGCGGTGCTGTGCACTGCAGCCCAATGCTCGCGGCGGCCCGGAAAAGCATGGTTGACATCTCAACGTCCTCTTCTTCCTGGGCTCGACCCCCCGGGGGAGGGAGCTCCGAGGAATCGTCGGGGTCGGATGCCAAAAGGTCGCCCTCTGATGCTGTGATCAACATCTCATCTTCGTCACGTACGTGGCGGAGGAACAAGACGGGGTAGGACCATCTTTTGAGGAACGGTCAGACGAGCAAGACGGGGCGTGAACGGTCCGTGAGCCTGCGGCTGGCGGGTTAACGTTCACAGTGATCCCCATATCACCCCCGGTGCTAACCGAAGCGGGCGGCAGGGCCGTAGTCACTGTCGTCATGGATCGGGTAGCAGACGGGGTGGTGGCTTTATCCATAAAAAATACAGCCACCCGTGACCGCAACGTCTGGATCGCCATCCGCCCGCAGTGCGGGCAGGACGTATCCACGAAGGCTGCCTCAGCGTGCCGGAGACCCAAACACCTGAGGCAGACATCGTGTCCGTCTCCTTCCTCAATAAGTGCGTCGCATCCAAGAGAACAGCGGGACATGCCACGCTGGAGAAATTTGCTCTTTTAGAAAAAAATTGCTCAGACACTTCCGGAACTGCCGAGACGCCAAGGGGAGAGTCGCTGCAGGAAGGGACCGTCCGCTGCACCACGTCGTAGATTCCAGCAGGATAGGATCAGTGAAGATCTGAAGATCGCTCATCAGATGCTTAGGCTCTGAAGAACAAAAGGTGAATGAATGAGCACGCCGGCTTCCCTCTTATACCCGGACATCCGGGGAGGAGTCCGGCATGCAAATTTCATTCGCCAATTTTCATTGGCTTTTCTAAATACTCAGAAGATCATAGGTTCTCAAGACAAACCCCATTCTGTCGGTTCGACACAACGTCAAGAGACCGACGGAAAGGGAACCTCACGCTTGTGTTTGTCAGTGAAGATGCAGGAAGATGTTTGTGAGAATTCCAAAATAATCTGAAAAAAAAACACTTCAGTGATCACAGGGCTGTGAGGCGTTCAGCTCCGGAGCTGTGAGAAGATGAAGTGAATTCTGGGTAATTTGGTTGCCAACGCTTGTGTGGGCACATTCAAACTCTACAGGTGTGTCAAACAGCATCTGAAATGATTGAACTCTACACATCACCAACAGAGGGAAAACAGCGAAAGAGTGAGAGTGAAAGAGTCGCTGATCATACAAGTGGAAGAGAAAATCATGAGACGTGAGGAGAAAATGAAGAGGAGTGAGATGAGAATGAAACGTCTCATAACCGCTCGATGATGAGCAGAACCCAGAGGAACGAGCTCACAAATCCCCGCTGGCCCTCGCATGTGTCTGCGTGCTCGCTCGAGCGGGACATCTCTCTCTCCCAGCATAATCGTCACTTGATTAATGGAGGCACGGGAGATAAAGGCTTGAGATGAATTAATTGCGCGGAGTGAAGTGGGGCGTGATAAGATTTGAAAAGCTCGACAGCCAGGCGACGCTTGCGCTCGCTCGAGCGTTTGAAGAGCATTGTGGGTACTCACCAAAACACTTGCTCTGATTGGTGGCCCGGTCCACAAAGACTTTGGCGGAAATGACGTTGCCAAAGGGCAGGAACATCTGCATGAGCTCAGCGTCGCCGAACTCCTGCGGCAGGTGGTAAATAAACA
>NC_079901.1:25161049-25203549 GCF_024868665.1 Triplophysa rosa | reverse complement strand
ATTAATATGAGATTGGCAGAAACCGCGCGTGTTAGGGCCGCTTTAAGCTGCTATGTGGATCTGCTGTGATTCTGAGCAGGAGTGTCACTAAAACTCTCTCAACACATTGATTCATTTAATAGGACTCTGCGGCTGTCATGACATAGCATGATGGAAAGTAAGCAGATCTATAAGAATCTCACAGGAGACAGACATTATAGAGAAGTGTCCGGCTGTCCAGCCTGTATGCCAACATCACAGTCAACAGCTCCTCAGAGGACAGAGATTTCACCTCTTTACAGCACAAACCACACAAGCAGCTGAACACATGTCAATTCACTCCTACAGCCATCCAATGAAATCCACACACATGATGTCACACGTCGATCGGTCTGCACATCAACACATGAAGTCAAATTTCTTACTGGAAAGAATTTGAAACAAGTTGGAAATCTTGACAACGGGGTATATGCACAGGGAGCGATGACGTCCTTCCGCTAAAATCTCTGCTAGCTCTGTTACATCCGGCGCACGTAGCGTCCTTAGGGAACAATGGCGTTTTGCTTCAGGATGCACATAGGATTACGATCAACAACGTGAGTCTACTTATTCAAACACTTCGCCATACGTAGACAACCAAAACGGAAAAGCACTTTAGGCTTTCCGTTTCAAGGTACATCAACAAATATGAAAAAAGTGAACTTTTGCAGTTACTAGAGGCATGATCAGAGAGGCACTTATCAATGCTCACCCGTCGTGCTGTCGGTTCGCCCGAAATTCTGTAAATTGCGTATAGCATCAGTTCTAGCAGACAACATAGTCAAGCTCGCTCGGCTGATCTCATCAGGTGCAGTTTATCAGTGTCAACCAATAGTGATACAACACATACTAGACAGTGTCCTTAGATGTACATGCCCGACACGATAGTGGTATGCAAATTGAATATACTAAAAGCATATAACTTAGAAGAGAATTCATACCTGTTAGAAGGGAAGATACATAGAAATGAGTATACTAAAGGGCAGGGCAGGCGTGGTTAAGGGCAGGCGTGGCCTAACGGTTAGAGAGTGGGACTCGTGACCAGAAGGTTGCCGGTTGGATTCTCAGGGCCGGCGGGTAATGACTGAGGTGCCCTTGAGCAAGGCACCTGACCTCCTAGGGCGCTGCAGCTACGCTCAAAACCCACCTCCTTCCCCAACTCCTCCTCATCCGACTGCATCACCAGGTACCTTTTATTTGATCCTGTGTGCATTTCTATGTATCTTCCCTTCTGACAGGTATGAATTCTCCTCTAAGTCATATCCTTTTAGTATATTCAATTTGCATACCACTATCGTGTAGGGCATGTACATCTCATAACTGTTGTGGTTCCTCAGGTGGGGGATATCATAATTGCTGCAGTCCTGCTCTGTTTATGCAAGGCTGCATGGCCAGGCGGAGAATTAGCCCAGAACAGTTTCATTCCGCCAACTTTAAATATTGCTACTGTTTAAATCTTTGACGATAGTGGTTCTGATAGCAACATCGTTCTCACTTTGTGAAAAATCCCCTTAGAGCTATGAGAACGAAAGTGACCTAGCCAGCAGCGATATTAGCAGAAGTACATCATCGCCCCGTGTGCATATGTCCTGTTGTGCTCAATATTTAATTGTGCTGGAAAAAGTCAAGAATCTGGACGGATGTTCAAAGACAAAATGACTAGAAATGTTTCCGTCATTCCAGAAGTCATCACATTCACCCAAACAAACACAAAGATCCTCCTGAGGACGAGCGAGCGAGTCTGAAATGAATCTGCTGAATTTGATAAGCTACAGCAGAGCTGTCATCTCCCACAGACCCGCCCGAGCCGTTTGTCACAGGTTCACAAATCTAATCTCATGTGAAGAGAGATTTACATAACACAATAACTGGAAATATAATGGAGGAACTGGACAGAAGTGAGTCGAGACACTGACACAAACTTTACTGGCAGAAATGAAATCACTGACCTTTGCAAAGACATTCAATCTGTCGTGAACGAATTCTGATGAAAACACATTTCACTCCAGATGAAACACAAAGAAATTAGATTTTGCATAGAGCAAATAAAGAGCCTTTCGGGGGGTTATGACTGTTTGCTTTGTGACATTCCACCCATTTCCAAACACACACGCACATACTCACTAATACCCATTATACACAGAGATCCTGGAAAAAACACAGAAAGTCGGGCTGATCAATGTGAAGGACATTTTCTTGATGTGCTTTTAGATAGCTATTGACTAAATAGCACAATTTACTATTAATACCGCCTTCCTTTATTTAGTGGCAAATAGGCCTAAATAATCTCTCTTTTTTGGTTATTATTGTAGCATATATTGTTGCTTTTTGCGAATGACGATGACGTCAGTTTTAAAACAAACTTTTTTTTATACATTTTGGTAAATGCAGAGCAATGAGACACAAAAACGCAAGTTAGGCTGTAGTCCAAACAGTTTACGCTAAAGATAAGATAAATATAAAATGTCATATGAAATTAAATAAAAGCAAACTGTGCAGGCTTGTTCTGTGCAAATTTACACAGCCTTAATGAACAAATATAACGGAACGCTGCGAAGTGTATATGTATATGAATACAATAGGCACGGGATGTTAATTTTTCAGTAATATGATGTACACAAATGTGAGTTTACAAATAAGTTTATAGTTTTTTTAAAACAAAGTTTGAGAAAAGTTTTTTAGCATTTAGATTTTATAACCATTTCCGAATAGCTCATGCAGATCGAATGAAAAGCCGTAAATAAATCATATTGCACATAATGCTATAAAAACCATAAATAAACACTTAGGTCGTCATGTTAATATTGTTTACAATGCTTTTGTAAAAGGTCGAGCCGGTGTCTGCACAGAAACATGCGGGCTTCTCCGCGGCGCAGCGCGAGCACGGCAGGGGCATACATTTAGTGTACTATAGCGCTGTGTATTTTCTGTTAATAGTTTTGATCAAAGTCATTTCAAGCAGACAACGCTATTCTCGCATCTGACCTTAAGTTTGGTCATTAGGACTCGAATAGTATCTTTTGAGTTTTCAGAACAATATTTTTTGGAAAATCGAAAAATGCAAAACGTTTTCTATGATCTTTTGTGTGTGCGTGTCTCTTACAGGCATCGTCTGTCCACCATGAAGACTGTTAATAGCTGCCTGAGCTTCTGCGTGGCTGGAGAACTTCACAAACGCACAGCCTGTCAGACAGACAGAGAGAGAGAGAGACATCAGAGGTTAGTTTACCTCTCGTGTGGAGAGTACGAACTCATCAGTACTGTTGTAATAATGTCAGTCATATAAACTGTACTGCAGTTTAACTGTGCATGTTCACCTGACACTACAAGAGTACAGACATCACTAAATCACTCCTGTTGATTTAGTAGTTTAGAAACTACAGTTTAAACACGCAGCCAGAAACAAGAAGAGCAGCTACGAGAGAAATCGAGTGAGATGAGATGGACTGAGAGTCGTGTAGGTGCTAACCCTTACTGGCCCCATCAGGACCCCGGAGAACGGTGCACTCCTCTATGTGCCCGAATGAATCAAACAGCCTCCGGATGTCATCTTCACCCTGCTGCTTCCCCAGCATCCCTACAAACAGCTTCCGGTCTTCTGACAGACACACACACACAGAGAGAGAGACAGTAAATAACATTCAGTGAATATATCTGTTTCTTCCAAAAGTACATTTCTGTATCATAAGATTGTGTTTGTAATGTGGCTTAATTTAATTTTCATACATGAGCAGTACAGAAGAACTTCAGTGACAGGGCTAACATCATAATCCTTTCATGCCAAAAAGTGTTCATCAGCAAAAAGCATCCAATAATGGTGTATGATTTATTCATGCTGCAGTGCATGCTGGGAATATTTTTAAAGCTAGAACAAGTTTCATGTTTATTTTATAAATATTTCTAAGAATCTGTGTGTGTGTGTGCGTGCGCGCGCGTGTGTATGTGCGTGTGTGTGTGCGTATCAGGGGTCTCAGATTCTAAGGCTTATTAACTCACCACAAGCTCAATAATGAACATTTGTGACATGTTAGTCTATGCTGCGAGAATCTGACATTACACAGAGGACAGCACAAGTTCCTCAGGGAGAGAAATTGATTTTACAGAACGTTATCTTTTCATTCCCGGACCTTTGAGTTATATTCACATCTCAGCATCTGTGGCGCACAATTCATTTCAATCACTCACACTTGTATCACTGTCTGTTTCTGTGTGTTGTGTCTTTGTGCAGATGAAATGATCTGGAAAATAAGAATCTGTCATTTTGTGACCGTGTCCTGAAGATACACACAGCATCTTTTAACATCTGGGGTCCTATGCAAACCTTTGTGAGGGGCCCTTGTCAGAATAGTTCAAACTTGATAAGCATAACTATAAAAATAATAAATCAATTAACACACTTAAATGAATTAAAACTGAAAGACAAAAAAACTTAAACTGGCAGTAAGAACAATTAAGCATAACATTAAATTCACATTTTGATTCACATGTAAATAACCCTTTACCTAAAGTAACACGTGACTCTGGAACCATCTAGCTTTTTACTCTTCAAATGAGTGATTCACAAAAATAAAACATGATAAATATGGAAAGCTAAGCATACGAAAACATATCAATTTTTCTCTAAATTTGATGACACAAAAATGACATATTATCATGTTCAAATGAAATACAGTGGTGTGCATGATAGCTGAGACTCACATGAACATTGTTCAGCTGGTTTTGTGACCGTAAGTCATTCCCTGTAAATGCTATTGAAGTTAGAATATTAATGTGTATACACATTTATACACATACAAGTCGTAAATTCACGACGATCGAACGTCCACAGTATGTCAGTGGACAAATACTGAATTTGGACATCTGTACTTGCATAATTTGGCAAAACTAAACAAGACTCTGCAATAGTACGAAAACACATGCCATCTTGTTATTTGCGCATGTCATCACCTGTGCGCACTGCATGATGTCCGAGTATGTCACAGTAATTAAATAAATTAAGTATTAAAAAGGAAATTTCCAAATGATTCCTGTAAAGTTTGTAACAGAACACTCCAAAGGCAGAAAGTTGAATCCGTGTCTTGTTTACATTGTAGTGTTTTTGATTCTGTACTCAAGGAGGCCCCCTGAGGGTGCAGGGGCCCTACGCAACATGCGTAGTTTGCCTATAGGAAGGAACAGCTCTGTTAATGCAGAAGAAGAAAAGACGTGTAAAGAGTTTCAAAAACACTGCTGACATCTGACTGATGTCTCTCTGATCGTCTTTCATTTCAGCATGAACAATTAAACATGAAGAAATTCTGCACACATGATGTACAGATTCATCCAGATTTCAATCTACTCACATCAGGTGTCATGGCTCTGCTTCATTTAGTCATGTTTTTCTTGGTCCTGTAGCAGAGTCATGACAAAGCCTTTGGTTATGTGTGGAGAGAAACATATTGTTATCCTTTTGACAATAATATACGTTCTCTCCAGTGTCTCGTCTCTGTTCCCGCCATCTCGTTTCCTCGTTATCTTTCCCTGAGTGTTTAATTACCCACACCTGCCCTGTGTCGTTATCCTTCGTTTGTCTTCCCTTTAAATACCCTCTTGTTTCTTTGTCTTGTGCGTGAGGATTGTACTCTGTACTACGTCGTGTTGTGTGTCAGTTCGTGCACCAGTCCTCTCTTAGTGAGATTTGCTGTGCCTTTGTATTGTTTTATTGTGCTTGTTCCCTGCCTGTTAGTAGACGCTGTGTCATAGTTGTATTATTTTGTCCTTTTATTTTTGCCCCACCGAGGGAAGTGTTTTGTTTTCAGTTTTTGCCTTAGTCGTGTCCTTGTTACCCCCTCGTGGGTGTTTTGTTTCTGTTATTGTTTATTAAACGTATTCTGTTAACCCCTTCACTGCTTGCCTGCGCTTGGGTTCTTCCACCACGAGAATCGTGACATCAGGCTACATAAACATTCCTTCAAATGTCTCCTTTGATAAATACATGTTAGCATAAAGACTGATGACAAGTGTGTGTTTCTTTAAACCAGACTCTAACTCCTTGTGTTCACAAACATGTTTGACGCTCTTAATGTCATGCAGGAGAACAAACTGCTCGGACAAACCTGGCACAGAATTAAAATCATAAAAACACACAAACAGCTGCCACAGACGATAAGAGATTTCTACCAAGAGTGTGCGGTGCGATTTAAAGACTGAATGTAAAAGTGAATTTAATGTCAGGGTTTTAGGTGTCTGTGGTCTTAAGACACCAGAGTTAATATAGTTTTGATTTTAGTTTTATTAAGGCTTTAAATTAGCTTTTATTTGTAGATCTTTAGACTTTATGTTAATTTTAGTTAAAGTTTGAGCAATTTTGGTATATGCTTTTGTCATTTTATAATTTATTTGTTTATTTTTTATATTGCTATATAATATTAATTTCTATTTTAGTTTTATTTTATTTTTTGTTTATTATCATAATTTTAGTGCTTTAAACTCATTTCAATTTTTCCTTTAGTTAAGTTTTTCCCATCATTTTTAGGTCAATATTTTATTTTATTTTATTTCAATGAACAGAGATTTAAAGAGATGGAGATTTTAATTTCAGTAAAATAACCTTGTAAAACACATTATTTTGACATAATACTATGTCCCAGCATCACAACATACGTCAGCGTCATCTCTCTCTCTCTCTCTCATTTTGCCCAGAGGTCTTTACCATCAGACATTATTCAATAGTGAAGCGCTGTCAGCCATCTGTGTGTTATTAGTCAGACATCACTTTCTTTGTCTTTATAATGCGATAAAGATGATTCGGGATTTTACCTTTTAAATATCTGTCTTTGATTCTGATGCATTTAAACAACCATTAAATCAAAGATTTGAATCCACAGCTAGCCGTGTGTTGAAGGCTTTACTTTTAATGCCTGATGTGGAGGCCAAGAACCATTCGACGCGAATCAGAGTGCATAAAAATCCTTTAACGCACGGCTAGCTGTGGATTATCCCTCTTATACCATGGTCATTTGCCAAGTTAAAGCTTTTATTGATGTTTCAAATGTAAACAAACTGACTGGAGCTACCCGTGCATTACAGGTAGTGCTGTAGTACTCGAGTCCGGACTCGAGACGTTTTTTAATGGTCTCGGACTTGTCTTGGACTCGTTGGTATTTGAACTCGGACTTGTCTCGGACTTGGTCATTGGTCTCGCAAATGTTCTAGTCGGTCTCGTCCGAGTCCAGCGATATATGTTTTATTTTCTCCTTCAAAACAAAACATTGATAGAGCAATATTCTTGTGATCCGAAAACTAATGATCCGAAAACTGTTGCCGACTCTCGACTCTCGAGCTGCGCGTGCTCATAAGTTCTCTCTTCACACAGCAGTTCAGTTCAGTGTGTGCTGTTGTTGTAATTAAATAACTCTGGTATATTGGTTCAAGTCCGCGGGACTGACATGCACGCCAGAAAGTGAAGAACAGAATTAATTTGTGGATAATATTAAGTGTTTACGGGAGACGCTAAACGGGAACGATTCAGCTGAACTGGTTCGACCGGTTCACTAAAAAGAAAGAACCGGTTCGAATGAATGATTCGTCCGCGGCGCGAACCAGCATCAATCATTCATCAGGCACGATGTCAGCGAGCAGCAGCATAATACAGATTGGTTTTACAAACCATAATAAATGTATCGACAGTGCGCTTAAAAGGAAACTTTTTGCAACAAAACTTTCCCCGAAACATGTGGGACAACATCCAATTTCGTAAGACACCTGCAAAGGCATCACAAAGAGAGGTAAGTTAATGCCATGTTTCAGTTAGCATTGCATTTGAGTATTTTAGACCGTTTGGAAAGTAGGGCTTAAAGATAAGATTGATGGTATTTTTATTGTCATTGTGATGAACATGTTATTTAAGGATGGGCACCGACGTGCTTATGAACGAGCCATGGAGCCTCTGCTCGTTCTAGCGGCTCCTCTATCGAACACGCACGTGCACGGGCAGGCGCGCACACGCACGCATGCACAAAAGTGTTCATTGCTGCACAACCTTGCTGTTAGGTAGTAAAATTATAATGACCTTATTTTATCTGCTTTTTGATCATTACAAACAATAATGAAAATGATTATCTTAGAATAGAAGATATGCTGTCTCTTGCGTCACATAAATTATCAATAGTGAAGTATGTGGTCTTGTAGTCATGATTTTTTTCTGTCTCTGTCTTGACTGTCTCAATTGGACTCGGTCTTGACTTGGACTCGAACCTCTTTGGACTCGGACTTGACTCGGTCTCGACTAGTCCTGGTCTTGGACTTGTCTTGGACTCGACAATGGTGGACTTGACTACAGCCCTAGTAACAGGGTGTTAATGCACACCTTCCAGCCAATCAGAATCCAGTATTCAAACACACCATGGTATAACTGATGATAATAAATACACATGACATCAAACAGAAAATTCCAAAACGGATCAAGTCCACCTGTGACCGTCCTGATGCCCTTTTTTTACCAACTCCTTAAATTCTAATCCTTTATTCATCACCATCCTGTCTGTCCAGCTGATCTGTGATCTGTGTTTAATGCACATCATTTAAAGAATTATACTGAACACAGATCTCTCCTGAGACCTCGCTGTGTACAGCCCACTTGATCAGAGGACAAATGATCATCTTAAATACTTGCCTTTAATCCTGATGACACCACAAAACTAGAATAAAATGAACAAACAAACTGCTGAACACACAGCATAACAGTGAAGAATGCTTAATAACAAACTGGAATATAGACCCAAACTAATACTAACTTTAGTTTATTTTTGTCTTTCTTCCTGTAAAGCTGCTTTGAAACAATGAAACCTTGTGAAATGCGCTATATAAATAAAACTGAATTGAATATAGATCACTTTACAAGATGTAAACACTCGTCCAGCAGCACTTTCACACGTGCAGTCCTTTAAGATGAAAGTGTGACGCATGAGATCACCTGCAGCTGTAACAGCAGATGTGAGGAGTGAGTGACACTACAGCAAACGTCAGACGGGAAGTTTTCTGATCGCAGTCGGGTCACAGTGAAGCCCGGACGCCCCAAACAGATGGAGAGTCAACAGAGGCAAGTGACCTAAATTAACAACCCCTCCAACACACCCCTGCTCGTGTGTGTGTGTGTGTGTGTGTGTGTGTGTGTGTGTGTGTGTGTGTGTGTTGTGTGGTGTGTGTGTGTCGTGTGTGTGTAGTGTGTGTGTGTGTGTGTGTGTGATGTGTGTGTGTGTGTGTGTGTGGTGTGTGTGTGGTGTGTGGTGTGTGTGTGTGGTGTGTGTGTGTGTGTGTGTGTGTGTGTGTTCATTGATTTGTATACTCCGGTGGGAAGACCTAAACCTGAATACACACCACATGGGGACTAGTGTCACGTGGGGACCAAAATTGAGGTCCTCATGGCACAAAAGCTAATAAATTGCGTACAGACAATATTTTTACCAAAAATGCAAAAGTGTTCTATGATCTTTAGGGTTTAGGGATAGGGTAGGGATAGGGTAGAATATACAGTTTGTACAGTATAAAAACATTACGCCTGTGGACTGTCCCACGGGATAGTCAACAAAGTCCTTGTGTGTGTGTGTGTGTGGGTTATTGTGTGTGTGGTGTGTGTGTGTGTGTGTGTGTGTGTGTGTGTGTGTGTGTGTGTGTGTGTGTGTGTGTGTGTGTGTGTGTGTGTGTGTGTGTGTGTGTGTGAGGAAAATAAAAAGAAGGTTAATTACCTCCTCGTCCTTCACTGTCGGCCGGTTTCACCTGGATCGGCCGATTCATCTGGAGAAGAAAGAGAGAGAGAGCTGTTAGAACTGTGTGTGTGTGTGTGGGGGGGGTTAAGAGCATGTTTCCAACTTTAGAGTCACAAGTGCCATATAAACAAAAACAAACACAGCAGGAAACCTCTCTCTCTCTCTCTCTCTTTCTCTCTCACACACACACACACACACACACACACGCTTCTGGCATGTTTAATTCATGTAATGTCATGTGAGATGTCTAGAGAGATCCGCTGCTCTCTGATGCTTTAACAGCATGAAACTAAACATCTCTGACAGATCAATAAATCAATTAAACAATTACTTCAAATAACACATTGAAATGACCGCAACAAAACTTTATTGAGTTGAATAAATGCTGCGATAATATTGTATTTTTAGTCTATGTGATCTACGTTGACTAAACGGAAATTAAAGACACACAGAAAAGAAAAATCAACTTTAAAATCTCTTTAAATCTCGGTTATTTCTCCTATAGATCAACGTGTTTCTTTCTGAAGATGCCACGTATAGATTTTCTAGTGCAGATATCTAACCCGACGTCAGCTCGGATTGATCAAGTCCTACACAAAACATCTTAATATTACCTCAAACTTTTGATTGAACGTCCTGTCAATCATTCTAATGCTGTAAGATTGTTTTGGCTGCCGTAAATACAGGACGGAGAGAGTTTGTGGTGTGTTTGGTTTGGTGCCGCTGTGGATGTGAGATTGGGTCAGCGTTAGACCCCTCCACACCCATGAGACGGTTTCTTGTTTCTGATTTGTTCAGTCTCCGGGCTACAAACTTGCGTGATTGGTTGTAAAGCTCCTGAGCTCCGGCCCGTTAAAATCCTCGTAGTCGCCGCGGCAACAGGAGTCATTAAGCAACCCAGGGTACACCGGGAGTTGCTAAGCAACTGGGCAGATCGGGTCGGACCGCTGGTCTACAGGCTCAAATCTAGCGAATTAGCAAACGCCTTCATTCCCTCGCACCGTTTTCCACCACGACCAATGAGGTTTGAGGAAAAACTCCAATCATTCAACAGAAGCCCTGAACGTCCCCCCCACCCGTCTCCCCCCTGACCTCTGTCTGTCCCACCTTAATGTGATATTTCAGTTAGTTTGGTGTCATCAATGATGTAGGAGCCCTCAGCCAACACCAACATACACCTCCAAAAGTTTACACAATAATGTTTGGTTACGGACCGGACACAGAAATTAACACATTTTCCAAGACTTTAAAACAGAACTTCAACTGAATAAAACTTCACACCAGTCACACACAATAACTTGTTATAAATATAAATAAAATGATTGATGTCTATCATGAAGCACAAATTATTGAAAAATCGTATATTCTTTGCAAAAATTAAATCTTGAATATTTAACATACCTATGATCTTACATATAGAGTATAATCAATACATTTTTCATGGACAATTCATTTGTTTTAATTGTATCGGGTACATTAGGTACAAGTCTCTCAGCCCAGTTTGAGCTGTGCAGCATTACTTCAGCGGGTCACCCGGCGGAGAGACGCCCGGCTGCTCTATAACACTCAGAACGGATGCGAGTAAAGATCGCGGCGGGGAGTGTACAGACTGTATCAACCTCACCAGTCTTTTCTCAGGGAAACAAACACACCCTGAGACACAGATCTTTAAGAAACAGAATCTCACTGTGAGAAACAACTGAAGCTCAGGACACGCAATTATTACACAGAGACGATGTGGAAAAATATAGAAATAGACAAAGACGCTTTCTTCAGATGCACGTGCTTAACTTCCAGTCTTTCTTTGGTTACAATATAACCATTTATTTTACATTTCATTAATATTCATATTAAAACTACTCAACAGTTATAGATTCTTTGTGGAGGTCTACCGGAAGTTACGTTTGGGCTACATAACATTTGTTTATGTTGTTGCCGCTGAAACCCTTAGGTTCAGATCTGAGCTCAAACCACACGAGTCCTCAACATGCCTGCAGACACACAAACACACTCTCATACACACACACACGCACACGCACACACACGCGCACACACACACATTGGGTTTCCATGTTTTATGGGGACATTCCATAGACACAATGGTTTTTATACTGTACAAACTGTATCTCATATTCCCTACCCCTAACAATCACACACAACTGTCTGCTCTTTTACATTTTCACAAAAGTTCATTCTGTATGATTTATAAGCTTGTTTCCTCATGGGGACCAAAAAATGTCCCCACAAGGACAAGGGTTTTGGATATTGCCATCTTTGTGGGGACATTTTGTCCCCATACCGTAGGGTTTACCCTTCACACACAAACACACACACACACTCTCTCATACACACACGTGTCTCAGTCCTCCAGTCTCTCTGCAGATATCTGATCATCAGTTGGCACGGCCCGTGTCTTTAAATCTCACTGCAGTTACTGTCAGAAGTTGTAATGGCGTGTGATATTGTTCTGGGTTTGAAGTGTGATGTTGTGGAGCAGATGAAACATCATTAGCATCACTCCTGAATAAAACAACAACAGCGCTGCTGATCCAAACACGAGACGAGATGAGACCAGACAACAGCAGCTCTCAGGCACATGTATGATCATCACGATTATTTTGCTCAACATTTTAATCACGATTAGTAAACACCATTATTTCGTTTTTAATGTCACTTCAGCATGTTTATTAGGCCTCTACTTTACAGCCAATGAATGTGTTATAATCTGCTGCCATTGAACTTCTTCAACCGCGTTTTTTAATCATCTAAACACTCACATTTTTTTATAAATCATTACTATCGGTCAACCTTCATGTTTGTCTGTGGGTTTTGCAAAAGAAGTATTAAAATAGTAGAAATGCAGTGAAAAAATGTTTTGCGATGATTTTCTGACCTTCTCTGGAGTTTTGTGCTTGCTTTAAAAACATAATTATCACAACGATTATGCTCAGTTAATTGTGGGAAGCATTAATCACTATCACGATTAAAATACGATTAATTGTGCAGCCCTAGGCCTGAAAAACACAATAGTACATATTTGACCATTCATTTTTTGACATTATAGGGGAAGCCGAGCTTCCCTTGCAGGCTTAAAGAAATCCCACTGGTTCTTATGTAAATTTATGATAATTTACGCGAGCATTGTGATGACAGCGCTGGAGGCTGAGATGATTGGCAGTTACAGGTCTGAGCGTGCATCAGCTGCAGCTGTGAAACATGCGATGAAACCTCGACCCTCGGCGCCTGCAGAACTGAGACACACGTGCATCACAACCAAGAACGGTCCACTTACAGGTGTGAGGAATGAAAGATCAATGCACACGGACCCATTTCACTTCCTTTTCTGACATGCTGTTTATCTGCATTGCTTCATACCGAACTAACAGAAACTCATGAAACTGCAAAACAGTCGACAAACAGAGAGAACATTTTACACACAAAGAACAGTTGTGTTCTGTTGATCAGATTGCGTGTGTATGTGTTTCACACCAGTCTAATGTTGCATCTGTGTCGTTTCCTCTTTCTGTCAGTGTTGTACATCTGTACGTGCATGTAGCAGTAAATCAAATCCACTATCACACACACACAGAATGAATAAAACATGTCGAGGTCAGTGAGGCGAGTGATGAAATGAGCTGTTACAACACTATCGGGGTAAAGAAATAAACACACACACACACGTGTGCTTGTTTGTCGGTCAGTCTGATTATTGTGTCTGATGTACACAAGACTAAACACACCTGAAAAACTCACAGAATCACTACAGGCCGGATCTTCACTGCATCACATTAGCACCCAATCAAACCTCCTTTACAACCCGACTCTCATTGGTTTAAATCACATCATGTCTACTGTACATCATTTCCTGTTAGATACAGAGTTTTATAGCAGCACCAATAATGAATCAAGATAAATTACTTTAATTGTTAATGAATGAACTATTCTATTAAAAAACAATACATTTCATTGGTCCAACTGAAAAGTGACATCACAACCCCAATCACAGACATGCAGGTCTAAACAGAAGAATGCATCTCATTCAATCATCACTTCATCAGTCATAATATTCAGAATATAATAAATCATTGCAGGTTAAATGAGGTGAAACCTCATTGATGGAAAAAGATCAATAAATAGAGAGGAAAGTGTGTGCGTGTGTGTCAGCATAATGTGTATGTTCTTTAGTGAATATGAACAAATATACAGCCACGGAAAAAATGAAGAAACCATTCCAAATATTAATTTGTTCATCATTTCTAGATGCATTGTGGTCATTCCAGTCCAGTGTGTGTTGAATTTCAAGAAAATCAAACCTCAGGAGTGACATAAAGTCATCACACAGCACTGTGAAAGACTGACAGCATGACGAGACACAAGAAAACTGTGAGAAAACTCCAGGTTATCACATAAAAATATTTGTGAACTTTTCCTAAACACTTGTTTTCTTTGCAGTATTTGAGGTCTGAAAAAATACAGAGCATCTTATCTGTTATTTTCACCTGTTTCTCCAGTTTTCATTTTTTTGCAAATAAAACAATATTTTTATTAGAAATTTGGTAGAAATATTGTTAGTAGTTCACAGAATGAAACGATAACAATACTTTTGCCTAAACACATACAGTCCCTATAAATAGTAAAATAAATACAATAGTGAAAATAATTCTGCAGCTAATAATATAATATAAGCGGCTGTATAGACCCCTTTTTTGTTAGTAAACATTGTGATGCATTTTCGTGGGCGGAGCATAGTTGGAGGCCGCTTTACTAACGCTATCGAGCACGTTTTGATAGCTTGTTTTTTGACAATGACTGGAGAGAATCCGATTTAATTTGAATATGTAAGGTGTAAGGTCAGTCACTGTTGTTGAAAAAGTAAACTTTAACGGAAGGAACCACATTGGCCGACCTGTACACACTCACTCAATGGATGGACGAACTGTCAGGATTGCGTTACCTCCAGTTAAGTGGTCTGACATCCACACATACCACATAGAGAAAGAAGCCAAGCGTGTATAGTCAGGACAAACTGAGAGACAGTAACGTTACATCTTTAGATGCCTATACGTACTAACAGTGGCAAACGATAGCAAATGCAGCTTGAACACACACCTGACACATAACATGAGACTTCTCACTGTTCCCTCTCCCGGGGTTCTACTTATACACTTATGAATGCTGTAGAAACAACAACTCCTTATGTAGCCGACTCTGTGCTGATTTGTGTTGGCCGCCTCCAGTTTTACTCTTGTTTTGCCTCCAGCTAAGGCCATGATGTAATCGTGACGTCGGCTCAAAAGGGTGTGTGTTTGCACAAAAACTTGTTTTTGATGACACATCCATAATATTTTTATAAAAGCAAACAAAAACATTCAGAACTGTAAATGTCAAAATATTACAGTACAGATCCAGATCCAGCAGAAACGATTCTACATCATGGATTTATTCCTGAAATCATGAGTTTAAAGAAGTAGTGAAGAGTGAGTGTGTTTTTGCATTACAGATGTGACTGTGTGCGCGCGTGTGTGTGTGTGTGTGTGTGTGTGCTGGAGAAGTATTACAGCAGATTTCATCAGCAACTGCCTAACAACAGCCCCACACTTCTGCCCGACAACCACATTCACATCCCTGCCCAACAACAGCCCCATACTCCTGCCCGACCACCCCCTGACAAACACATCCCCGCCCGACAACCACATCCACATCCCCACCCAACAACCGCATCCACATCCCCACCCGACAACCACATCGACACCCGACAACCGCATCCACATCCTCACCCGACAACCGCATCCACATCCCCACCCGACAACCACATCCACATCCCCACCTGACAACCACATTGACACCCGACAACCGCATCCACATCCTCACCCGACAACCGCATCCACATCCTCGCCCGACAACCGCATCCACATCCTCGCCCGACAACCACATCCCCACCTGACAACCACATCGCCGCCCGACAACCGCATCCACATCTCCACCTGACAACCACATCGCCGCCCGACAACCGCATCCACATCCCCACCTGACAACCACATCTCCGCCCGACAACCGCATCCACATCCTCGCCCGACAACCACATCGCCGCCTGACAACCGCATCCACATCCTGGCCCGACAACCGCATCCACATCCCCACCTGACAACCTGAGAAACTTTGTTTCATCTTTCACTAGGGATGCACCGATACCATTTTTTAAAGACCGAGTACGAGTACCGATATTTTTTTCTGGTACTCGCCGATACCTATACCTATAACCGATGCCTGTATAATGTACAATAATGTTAATAAACCAGTATCTTACTGGTACATTTTCTTTTTTTCTTTTGTTTTTAGGTCTACTTAAATTTAAGTTCTATTTTTTATGATAAGTAGCACAATTTTACTAGCACATTTACTTCAGTTTACTAAAGTAAACAATATACTCTGTGGTGGGATTATAAAAAATTGAAGGGGGGTGGTGTGGTAATATGTGAGTGTATTATAACTTGTTCAAGTCAACTGGACGTTTATTTTGACGGGACGCCGCAAAGAGCGTTTGTTGAAGTTAACAGGCTTTTATTTTAACGGATCGCCGCAAATGGTGTTTGTTTATGTGTTTGTGTCCTCGGCGTTGAAAGCTCCACAAGTACAATGCGTTCAGTACACGCAACCGCACCACTCTTTCACACACGGTGACGCAAAACGAGCAGAATACATATTTAAACAGTATCTGAATATTTCGTTAACTGTTACGTTAGCTGTTAGCTGTTCTGCACTAATTTCTTGTTAGGAAATGCCTGGATTCCGTTCGTGTTTTCCGCATTGCGGAAATCATAGGGCTCTATGTATGTCACGTGAGGTATCGGTGTGTCAGTATGAGTACGAGTACACGAGCTTGGTATCGGGCCGATACCGGTATCGGTGCATCCCTATCTTTCACTATAAATGAGCAATTGCAATAGTGATGGTTGACTGGCTATAGGTTTGGTAGTTTTATTAATGAAAGTTATTATCAAGTGTTACTAAAAAACAGACAAATGTACCCTGATGATGACGGGTTATGATCAGAAAATAAGAACAGCAGACCTGCGTGACACACTAATACAGACACACATGAGGGAGAACATCTCCCGTCTCAATCCAAACACAGACAAGTAATCTTGTGTTTTCTCTCATCCTGAGCTTTCTGAAGCGTGCCATGTGCATTAGGATTACGGATGAGCCACGAACAAAGAGCAGAAAGAATAAATCAGACACAGATGAGAGGACATATTTTACCATGACACCTCGTGTGAGTTTATGGAGCAGGTGTGACGGACACCGACGCCACACCACAAACATGATTGAACACTATCTAGGGCACATTGAATCATCAAATGAGAAAAATGACTGCATGCTTCATTTCAGACACTCCATTAGCTTTGACCTGAACAACCGAACACAGAAAACAAGCATTTTCCCTACAAAATAAGAAATAGCATGATACCGTGATTCACCGTGGTATTAGATGACAGCATCAAGAGGAGTGAATTACACGAAAAAACATCAAAATATCTCACCTAAATGTCCCCTTAAAATCAATCAAAATTAAACCCACTCAGCTCACATTGACGGGTGGATTAAATGAAAAATACATGAATGATCCCAAAAATAAGAAATGAACTAATTATATAACAATTATAAATGTGTGGTGTTGTGCCATAAAAACACAGCACAGACACATTTCCACAGCTCACTCCGCTCCGTGAGTGGGTGTGTGCTAAAGTTCACAGTTTGTGTCGAGGGTTTAACTACGGTTCTCACTAAGTAACCGTACGATCTGAAAATAAACAGTACGTCTCGGTGTGAAACCACACACACATCTCTACACGTTAAAGCTAAGCTAAAGATGACATGGACTGAGTCGAGAAAAACTGAAGATCAACACTGAGACGTTCATCAGGAGAAGATCACAAACACACATGCAAAGTGAGAATAAAGAGGAAGGCCAGCAAAATGATTCAAGTATTCTTATTATTAAAAAAGAATGCCACAAGACTACAAACTACAAAAGACTGTTATTTATTAAGAAAACGACATCTGTGACTTATCATTTTACTCTGGATCTTTCTTACTGCACTTTCATTAATAAAGACAGTGTTAATATTACTAATGATATATGTTAGACAAACAGTAATCATTCGTAAAATTAATATTATGTATTACTTCTCCTACACTATTCTACATTAGTCTACATTAAATACTGTGTCATGTTCTTTATTAACATGGTTTTGTTTTTCTAACTGCTATTGTATGCAGCTTTGCTGTAAATGCACAATTATACCAATAAAACAACTTAAAACTGAAATCAACTCGCTTTTGATCTGATCTACAACTATTTTTTCAACAAACAAACATGCAATCTCTTCCACTTTCACAGTTGTTAAACCAGACACATAATAATGAAAATTTTAAAGAGAGGATTTAAAGAACAAACAAGCAGAACATCCGTGTGAAAGGAAGACCTGATTGTGAAATTGCACACATCTAAAATACATTTGTGTCAAATCGAGAAATCATTTTGTCCTCCTGTACAAGCATCAAATCTTCAGATCTGATTCATCAGAAATAAGGCTCAGGGCTCTAGACTAACTTTTTGCACTGGTTGCACTGGTGCGCCTAACTTTTTTTCTTAGGTGCACCAGCACAAAAGTTAGGTGCACCCAAATTTTCGACCGCATCGCATTTAACACCGCAGTTTTACAAGTTCACTTTTTTTTAAATCGCTGTCCATATAGGCAATATTGACTTGTACATGATTAACTAACAATCTGGTCAATATAAAGTTCCTTATTTGAAGCACAATTCTACAAGAAAGCAGGGCTCTAGACTAACACTTGAGAGAGGTGGCACTGGCACAAGTTATTCAGTTGGTGGCACCAGCCCTTAATTTGATAGCACCAGAGTCGTGGGGTGAGGTAAGAAAAAAGAATCACTAAAACTTCATTAAAATGTGTTTAATACATTAATAAATCAATTAGAAATTAATACAAATCATTGTTTATGATTGAATTATTTTTATTGTATATGTAAACTCTCTTTCAACACTTTACCATATATAAAGCACATCTTTCTTAAAGCTACTTTCTTCCTTTATTTGTTGTGAACGACTCCTATAAGAGAACACAATTCCTTTAATATCAGTGAGTGTTTTTGGGCCCGTCCGTTGTTGTTTGATGAACAATATAAACAGAGATCTTTATTAAGCTGCTGCCCCTTTAAGAGCTCGCGCAATATACTGGAACACGTGTTTTGTTTCCCAACTGTTTGGTCACGAAACAAACTGAATACCTTTACAAGGTTTCTTGTTAATATGGGAATTTTTAGGTTATTTTGTGTTTATTTGTCCGTTTCAGAGTAAGAAGGCGTGAAAGAGAACTGTTTAGTATTTTGTGCTCTGACTCTGGGCGCGCGCATCTCAAACAACCCGCGAGACCTGAAGGCTTTTAGTGATTATTCTTCATGACAGCTGCATTGATACACGTTTGGCTTCTATCAATAACGACTCACAAATAAATAGAATTTAGCGTGATGTATACCGTTTTGTATGCTTTGCAGTATTGTTAGAGATCTTTATACAATAGTTTAAACACGTGTTTCCTGCATTAGATTCACATGCATACAATACTCACAACACATTTGGTTATCTTTGCTGTTTTGTACCTTAGCAGGGGAAATTCTTGTATTCTGCATATTTATTTAAATTCCAAGATTGAGCGCTTCACTCGTCTGCTCTTTCGGTCCTTCGCCTCTTACCCATAACCCGCGAATTACGTCTTTGGGGGCGGGGCCACTGATAGATAAGGAATGGTTGAAAGAGGGGAGACGAAAATGAGTGACTGAATGCGCAGCTTGCGCAATATAACATTTCTGCGCATTAAATTTATAATACGCAAAAATTATATATTGATCAGTTTGACAGTCGCACCGGTGCGACCATTAAGAAAAACTTGTCGCACTGGCAGGAAAATTTGTCGCAAAATGAGACCATTTAGTCGCAGTCTAGCGTGTCAGAGCATTGGTTATGATTTTCGGACGGATCAGGCCTTAAATTAACATTCTAAACGAAAAAGTTGTCAATCGTTCTTTTCATCTTCTCTCATCATCCGCGGCTACATCCACTCTGTTTATATGACGGGCCTATAGGCTCCTCCCCTCTCTGTCTGACTGCAGCACAGCATTTTCACACGTACACACACGTACAGGAATATCTGGACCACGGCCAAACAGAGGGGGGTCCGCCCTTCACTATCTCTGATTGGTTTAGACCACGATATGGGCCTAATGTGTCTGTTGTTGAACCACAGGGAGACTTCAGCAGAGACTTTTGTTCCCTCGAACGGCTGCTCGCACCGGTGCGACCTCAGATTTTTTTTAGTCGCACCATTGAGAAATTAGGTCGCACTCTAGAGCCCTGTAAGGTGCTAGTTTGGTTTACGGAGTGTCCAACAACAAGTTTACGTACACTGTAAAAACACTTACATTTTCTAATAACAGGCGATTATTATTACCTCACTTCTTGAGTGACTCTCAAATGATTCGATCGGCGATTCATCCGTCGAATCCCCTCCTTTCTGTCAGCCTACTCTGATCTGATTGGTCAGGTGGTGTAGTCTGCTGTGATTGGTCTACCGCGTGCAGTGTCGAAAATGGAACGTAGGCGGGCATTACACCGAGTGACGCAAATCTGACCCGGAACTGAAATGAGAACGACAGACGACTCGTTCGAGTGATTCAGAGTCGACTCCTTTTTTCTCAAGCCACTAACTTTGTGATGCGTTCACTTTCAGCTTTACAACTTGACAGACCGCTTACATTCACATGTTAGAATAGTTGTCTCCTTAAAATACTCAAGAAAATGTCTCCAGACTTTCAGAAAAAGTTTTTTGCGAACCGAATCTTTTCCATCCTGAGAGTGTATAAAAGGTGGAAAACCCATTGGCGATAAGGAGGGGAAACTCCAGTTGTCTTCCAACTGAAAACAATAAGTCACCTGGCCAGTAAAGTTGCAAAGGCTACAGAATAAGACTGAACTTCACAGCAGACCGCAGCGTCTCATTGAGCTTCTACAAATAGTACATCTGAGACACACATTTCAGAAGTTTTTCTTCCTCTCAGTTCCATTTGCTCACACTTTTACATTAAGAACTTCTATATGGAGAGATTTATCATTGTAATGGATGTCTCTCTCTCAATTCAATTTCAAGGTACTTTATTGGCATGACCGTGTGTTCTTACAATATTGCCAAAGTATTGAACATACAACAAAAGACATGAAATAAAATAAGGTGCTAAGTAAAAGATCAAATATAGAATGAAATATAAAACAAATGTGATTTATTCTCTCTCTCTCTCTGGTGAACAGCAGCAGTATTATCAGGGCCGGACATACATGACACTCGCTTGCTCGCTGTCTTAATTGAAAAGTGAAGAAGGCAAAATAGAGTTTAGGGATTTAACAGACAAACTCATTTTCCTATCGCTCACCTGTCGTTCAGCAAACAGGTGACAAGTAATTCAGCCGTTCGCCTGTCGAGAGGCGTGAGGTGCCTGTGATCTCGGGTTAGGATGGAGAATATGAATGATCTGTTCATATGCTCAGAGACTTCCCCTCCACTCAACACAACCCAAAACAGACAAATACTGTCGTGTTACATTGTGTTTCAGCTCTTATTATTCACTGATGCTTGTCTTTTTTATACACGCTAATAAAGAGAGAGAGACACACACACACACTGAAGAGAGAGAGATAGAGAGACCTAAAGACACTTCTAAAGTTCAACGGCAGGAAACAGAAAGTACTGTAGAAGAGAAAAAGCAGCCAATTAGCAGAAAGCAGCAGGTGTTGATCGCCCCGCAGGAGGGGACGGGTGGAGCTCAAGCTTCTTCAAGAGCACAGGAGTTACTATAGCAACTGCCTGGCACAGTCCGTCTCCAGGGAAACGGAAATGTCACAGCTCCAACGGGAGAGTGAGCGAGATTACAGGTAGATGGATGTATGAGGTGTTATCTGTGAGACGTGACTGTCATTTCATCACTCAGATGCAATATAATCTAATTAATCTACCAACATTCACCATTCCACCCTCTCTCTCTCTCTCTCTCTCTCTCTCTCAATGTAAGTGTGCTTTTTTGGCATGACAACATGTACATTCGTATTGCCAAAGCATTTGCAGCTGGGCTGCGTACAAAATAGTGCAAGTATACAAACGAAAAAAAAGATAATTATAGTAATAAAATAAAATAAAGTGTGATGTATATAGTGCAACTTCAAGTGGTTTATAATATATGTAAATATATGATATCTGTGTTACTGTTTTAAGGCATTTTTAACTAAGACAACAATGCTAAATATCCAACTCGGACACGTTGACACCTGCTGTTAATTCTATATTTACACATATTCAACTGATGTGCATTTGAAAACAGAATGAAGTTTATTTTGTGGTTGAAATAAACGACATTTTGATCTCATATATAAAGTTTCTAGCCGGTGTAAACAGTCTCCATCTCTCTCTCTCTTGTCATTAGTGGCTTGTGCCCGGCAGAAACTCATTAACCCAAATGACTCCAGATTGCTCATTTATTATGGCTGTATTTCTAAGCACAATCATCCGCAGGCTGCAAACAATCAGACACGTTCGCAGCAGACAAATATTGGTTATTTTTCACAGCAGCTGTCGACTGATCTACAACACAAGACACCCTGACGGCTGGCAGCCCTTCTCTTGATTTAAATGTGATTTTTCTTACTAATTTCCCCCGTCTGCCTTCAACGATGTATTAAAAACAACCTGTTATGATGAAAGTGAAGAGACAACAGGCCGAGATGAAAATCATCAGGGAGAAAGTGAGAATCTGAGGTGCATGAGTCGTTTCTCTCTTTGATCACTGTTGTCTTCATCATCTGTGTGATTAAACCAGCATCACTCGTTCTGATCAACAAACAGACTCGTTGAGAATGACCTTACGGAATATAACCTTAGCATTTTTAGATTTCACATAAAGACAAAAACAAAATCGTTTACACAGTCAGACATACACACACACGCGCACGCAGACGGTGAGGTGTGTGTGCCGGCAGTTGACAGACACTGATGGGTTTCTCAGGAGGAATCAGAGACCCTGCAGGAATAAACCGAAAAGAAGAGAAATATCCCACCAGCTCTGTGCGCGTCTCTCTCTCTGAGTATTATGGTCTGTTTCTGTATGTCTGTGTGAGGTGTAAGAGGCGTCAAGAGGCCGTTTGATCATTAAAACGCTTCATTAGTCTCTTAATATGTGAGGGAGTTTCAGCCAAAGGCTTCAACGCGTCTCCTGATACAAGTGTGTTAAAGCTGCTCAGATCCACATGAAGACACACAATGCCACACTGTAAAAACGGTTTTCATACATGTGTCCGTCATACATACACCCCCTCATCATATATACAACACATTGTTCTGACTCTGGTGTCTTAGAGAATGACTTGTGAAATATCAGAGAACCAAGAGTTACCCAAAGATAAATCTTGACAAGAGAATAAGATGATGTCATTGGTGAGCGGGTTCTGATGATGTCATCCCTCCCCTCCTCAATTACACTTTCACTATTATGAAGCTCGAAACATTCACATTCTGTCCTGTTCTGTGGTCTGCACTGCTCAGAGCTCATCTAGAACTCAGACACTGAACCGTGCAAAATCAAAAAAGCATGAACAGGTCAATCATAATCATAATTTAATACATTAAAAACGTTCTCCTGTAGCCATCGCCCGATGCTAATTTGGTAAACATCGCCCAACTTTTAGACCCGCTACCGCCAACCGCCTCTCCACATAAACGTTTTTGTGCCGCTTCAATTAACATTCCGACGTGAACTCATTCTCGAACATGAACATTTTCTTCGCAGTCTGATGTTGTTTTACGAAGGCTTATTTGTTTTGTTTTGAGTGTGTGGTCAATAAATAAAGGAAGGGATAAAAATGACCCAATTCCTCCCGTTTGTCGCGCCCCACCTGTCATGTCTCTATTCCCCCACACTTTGAGAAACGCTGATGTAGCCTAACCGCTGGAGTAAATCAATACTGACCTGAAATAGAAAGAAATCAAACTACACAGAACTAGAATCATTATAACCCACAATAGAAACCAGGGTTGGCCATCGAGCGCAGTGAAAACAAAACTTCAGACTTATGTACCCGCCCGATCCCTGCGCTCGGCGATCAAACAACGTCTTGTGGTGCCGTCCCACAAAGGGAAAAATCCCTCTGACGCACTTTCTCCGGATGTGTTCCACGACTCTGGAACGATCTCCCTCTTGCCACAAGATCAGCGGATTCTCTAGTTGTCTTTAATAATCGGCTAAAAACACATCTCTTCCGTCAACATCTGACCCATTTCTTCTACTTCTTTTCTACTTTCCTATCCCCCCCCCAAATAGACAAAACAAAAAGGATATTCTTAGCTTCGTATACTGTGGGAGGCTAACTGAGTGCACCTCTGCATTGTTGTTCTTGTCTTGCAAATAATTGCTTCCATTGTTTTCCCCTACTTTGTAAGTGGCTTTGGATAAAAGCGTCTGCTAAATGACTCAATGTAAATGAAAAACACAAACGGAACACAACAACTTTATCCACTACTGCCCAAGTCTTCATTGTTGAAGGATTACGCACATGATTACTGAAACTATTGATGATGTTTCATGTTTTTCAGTATTTTATAAAGTTCAACCAGATCAAGAAAATATAAAAAACAAGAGTCATGTCCTCACATCTTGCGCTCTAGACAGTTGTGTGTGTGTGTGTGCGCATCTGACCCCACAGGTCACACACAGGTCAAACACACTCTGATCACAGCGTGTGTGTGTGTGCGTGCTCTCGTTTCATCGAGTTATTTTGCCGTGTTCCTCGAAAAGAAAATGAAAACATCTCTTCCACAAATTTCTGTCACTGCCTGGGCAGAATTCATTTAGTTTAAGGTAATGTAATATTCTCTCTCTGCTGTCTGTGTTCATGAGGATATTAAAGCTTGAGGTACACTGAGCTTTGTTCTGATTCACGAGATGTTTCATCTATAATAATAAGCATAGTACACAGCAATTACGAGCCGTTTCCATGGAGACCAGACGAGGCTTCGCTTCAACTAATCAAATCACACAGACAGGATCAGACATTAACACAAACACGTATCGAGCTCTTTAGCACAAAACACAAGCTGCGTGAGAATGAATGTGTTCATCATTATTTCTGTCATGTCTCAAAAGCAGTGAATCAGGTTATTCGATGAGGAGATGTTACCCAGCCAGTGCACATCTCAATGATATTCTGCTTTTATTCACTAGTATAACATTCATTACATGAAACAGCATTACATTACTGTGTTAACTTCATGACTGTAAACTGAATGAGTGTTTAACATGAACCTCACTGAACATCAGACAAGAAAGCCAGGATGTCATTATGAAGAAATGACGGCTGATGCATTTGAGTAGATAATAGTGCATTCAATCTACCTTCAATCTCTTAAAACCAAGCAACACTGAGAGCAAACGTTTGAGGATTTGAACACGACAGCGTTGCGATCTCTGAGGTTTACACACACGCGTGCTCTCCTCCGTGCTTTTCAGCATCAGAATCTCGACGCTCGTGTTTATTCTTCACTCCTGAGAACAATAAAACAAACATCTCCATCTGCTCTCCTGCCGTCCTGCCGAGAGAGTCTGACCGTTACAGTCCGTTTAGACGACTCCCTCACGCTGTGCACACTACACCATACCTCTTCACTGCTCTTTACGTGAACAAACACCAGACGAGAGAGAATCAACATGCTGTTTGAAGATGACGTACACATCTCTAATAGGTTGTAGATGTCGATGCTTTGGGTCAACCGTGGATCACGTTGACCCAAAAATGAAAATTCTGTCATCATTTACTCACCCTCAGGTCGTTTCAAACCTGTATAAATGTCTTTGTTTGTTCTGATGAACACAGAGAAAGATATTTGGAAGAATGTTAGCAATATTCGGTTCTGGGACATCATTCACTACCAAAATATTTGACATGAGATATTTTGAAGAATTAAGGAAAAAAAACAGTTCTGGGGCACCTTTGACTACCATTTCATTTGTCCTACTGTGGTAGTCAATGATGGCCCAGATGAAAGCATTCTTCCAAATATCTTTCTCTGTGTTCATCAGAACAAAGACATTTATACAGGTTTGAAACGACCCGAGGGTGAGTAAATGATGACAGAATCTTCTGTCCCTTTAATTTGCTCCATCTAAAATTCCTCGTGGCGTGTTTAGTACAAAATGATTGTATGACCCTGCTTCTGTGTGATGGTTAACATCTATATCTCCGCACACGTGTGTGTGTTTACGCAGGCGTTTGGTGCGGACAGATGCTGTCTGACCCGGAGAGACGGAGTCCTCGCTCAGAGGCAGATTTCTCCAGCTCCAGGTCTCATTAAGGATCCATTAGTGAGACAGCTCATTAAAACACATGCGCTGAGAGCTGATAGCAGCGGATGGGACGGTGAGAGCTGATTGGATTAAATCATTATAGAAATGTGATTTTACAGGCCCGTCTGCTGCAGAAACCTTTAAACAGACATTGATTGCCTCCCTCTGTCTGTCTGTCTGTACCTGCTTTGACTTCCTGTAATGAATTTTACCCACAATGCAATGCCTCAACTGAAAGAAGCGTGTCTTTCATATTCAGATTGATGAATGCTGCTAAAAAAAATAAAACCGTGCAAGGCAAATTAAGAATGATCTCAATATGAACTCAAACATCCAACTTTTCCAAAATCAAAGCAACTTCAAGAGGTATGATTTTCAAAACTACAAGAATGTGTTCTTAATATTCTTAATTCTGTCGGTTTTTTTCTCCTCTCGCCCTCTTTCTCAAAGAAGGTAATATGACAGCCGTGTAATGATTGATTGACAGCTCTCTGCATCCGTCTGCCGGTCAGCGGCCTGAGGTGTAATGGGCGAGCTGTGATTGGCTGTCAGATTGATGGGCGGACAGATGTGCCTTTGAGGGCCGTCAGAACGGCCGTCGCCGCCCATCGTTTGTCCCCCGGAGGATTCTGGAACTCTGGGAGAGAGAAACGGAGCGTTTCTCTTTGGTGAAGGTTGCAGGACTCCGATTAGTCTCGCAAAGCTCACCACCAGACACGGCTGCAGGACGGACGTCTCACCTGCTGTCTGACAGCGGTTAATGCGGACCGCCGCTCAAATGCCAAAGCTCATGACTGTGGTGACATCCGGCCGCTTCACGTTTGACTCCGCTGTCAAAATATGACGTGTGCTCAGACTGAAATAAGGTTTGCCCTCTACAGAAAGCATGTGAACGCCCATCGCCGCGAGTTTGAGTCTACTTCACTGATTTTGGATTGGGGCTGATGTGAACTGCGTCCGTCTGCACTGACCGCTGTCTCGCTGTGACAAATAATCTACAAGAAAACACCTGAGAGAGAAAACGGTCTGCACGCGGTTATATTGTCAACATAATCAAGGTTCAGTTGTGATGCGAGATAGGACTCAACACTGACTATACACACAACATTTGATGACCTCGAGTAAAGAGTAGGATCTGAGTTTGATATTATCTCAACATTGTCATGGAATTTGACTTTCAATTGCATCTTTTATCTGATGTAACAAACGGGACAAGTAATAGAAATCCGTAATATCAGTAAAAATGCTCAAGAGTTCTCAGTGCTTCAACATGAGACTCGTGTGCCAAACGGACTCTTTCACTCAACTGAATCCCTTTGATTTCTGAATCGCATCACATCTGCTGTAATTCATTATCTTCGGTCTCTGTACACTGCACTTCTCTCTAGCCGCACATTTAAAAAGGAATCCAAGGAGACGTTTGAAAGCTCTTAAATGATGCTATGATGAGAGGTGATAATGAGTTGTTGGACCACAGATCACATGATGGGAGAGAAGCAGAGCTCGGATGAAAGACTGACAGACGAACACACGCCGCTCGAGATTCACAACACAACTGGAATATTATATTCACCAAACTACCGCTCACATCGCAAAAACATCCAGAGGACGGCGACAACAGAGAGAAAACACAAGGGATGATTTTCTCATGCTAATTCTTTGGTGATGACATTCGACCTCGAAACTACAACTAAATAAAAAATAAAAATGAGAATAGCCTATATGGGGAAATGTGCTTAACTGCCATAAAACGTATATATCTGTCACAGTATAATATAATATCTTCATTCATATGCTTCAAAATGTAAAGGTTGTTAAAGGTTTGGCTTCAGGCTCATGGGATTTCTCACTGTGCTGTTTGGTCTCTGGTGGCAGACGTTATTGATGAAACACTATATTTACATTCATGTATTAAAGCTGAAAGACGGATTAATAATGTGTGTGAATACTGAGAGCTGTTGCAAACGCTCCAGATGGACTTTTATTGGGTTATCTAGATGATACTGAACCATTTTATTCATTGCCAAATACACAGACACTCTCTCTCTCTCTCTCTCTGCGCTGGTTGCTGCTTGATCGTATCACGAGTCATGTTCGGTAAAATTTATTCGGCCCTTGCACATATTCGGCCGAACAACAGACTTGCGTTTTTTGCTATTTTCGGCCGAACATTTTTGGTGGCCGAACATTCGGTGCATCCCTAAAAAATTTAATTATTGAGGGCTTTACTGATATACAGTAAGTGCACATTCTACACGGTATCAGTCCAGGCTGTGGAGGCATTGGTATCACTGTATGTTTGTAATACTTTGAATTCTTATCTGGTTACTGCTGTCATTCGTTTGTTTGTCATTTTTTTCATTTGACTTCGAGTCTGTAATGAAAGTGATGATGGTGATGATAATATGTCATGCGTCATGTGTCAGTGTCATATGTTCATTGTCACACCTGTGATTTCTGGAGCGTGAGTCTTATGGCTCGTCCACACCGGAACGATCGTGCGCATTTATCGTCGACGTTTAATGCCTGGTGACTAAGCAAAGGGCGCCAATGTGAGTGTGCACACCGATGCGCAAAACGCCAGTCGTAAAAGCGTCTTTCTTTTAAACGCATCGGGCTCGTTTCTTTGTTTGACGCGCCGCGTTAAAAACTGGCCGACCAATGAGATTGGTGCTTTTGTTCACGTGCCTGGAGCTGCTGAAGTTACAGTAAAACACGACTTGGTGGCGCTCAAGCACAAAACGCTCTTGCCGAGCACACATTAGCTGTGTCTCGTTTCGTAAGGCTGCGTCCTTGTGTCCTCAAGAGGTCTCATCCTCTAAAGGGTGCAGTATATGGAGGATTCTCAACTTACAATTAAACGAGACATCCTTCGTAGGACATACTGGCAGAAAAGGAAACAGGAAGTACCACGTTGCTATGACAACACGTTGCACTCGCACACCTGTCAAATTAATGAAAATGATTTCTACATGATTTAAGAGGTATAAGTTGGTTACTTTCTACCCTAAACAATGCCAAATGAGTTAAACAAATATACAAATTTTACCTTACTGTTTCAAAACGTCTAAAAATCACTAAGCACTTGTAAACCTATTTACTACATATGCCTGCTAAGATTAAAAAAATGTGGCACATATTGTAAACCGTTAACATTTAAACACCACATATTTGCTTGAATGTGCCGCTGTTGCCGTTTATTCAAATAACAGACGTTGGCCGACGCAAAGAATTGTGGGTTATCTCTAGCAACGAAGGATACACCTCATGTATCCTTCGAATTCCTGTCAAAGTAGGTTGACAGCATTTGAAGGATGCCTCCGGAGAGTCCTACCTGATTTTATTAAACGAGTCGAATTGAGACCTCTGGAGGACGCAGCCTTACGAAATGAGACACAGCCATTGACTAAGGCCCTGTCCCAAATGGCGCACTCCGATCTTGTGGACCTCCTCCGAGTCCACACTTGATGACGTCAGGAAGTGCAAACCTATAGGGCACTAGGCACGAGTCCACAAGGGTACATGGGAGTGCATTTTGGGACAGACTTCAAGACATCACGCCGGAAAGAGCAAGCGGTCCTTTCTAATCACTCTCGCGGTACTTCGCTGATCAGTCTGCGCAGCGCCGTGTGAAGTCGACCACTTGTTGTCCCATTGTTGTTATTTGGGATAGGAGCTGCCAGTTTTTATTGTTCTGTATTTCATATGTTGATATGCCACCCGAGCATTATGCAATAGATACTTGTTTGTAATGCATTCGTTTGTCATGATGTCATGAATGTATATTTATTCATTTGTTTACACTATACTTAATGTGACACAACATGGCTTATTACCTTAAGTTAGAAAATGCACTGCATTCAAATATTTTATTCTTTAATAGCTGTCTTAACAGAAAATAAATAAGCAATAATATGAATAAGTAACTAATTAATAAATTAATTTTGAATTTGAGCAAAACATACATTTAAAAATGTATCCGTCATGTTTACGTATATGTCTGACATCCACGACACTCCTCCCATCCGTTCTGTGATTGGGCGCTCGCAAGGATTCCTGGGTAGGGGGCTTCAGTGGAGTCTCACTCAATACGCCCTTTTCACATGACGTCACGCATCTTCCGTTCTGCCGCGAAGCAGTGTGTCATTACTTCCGCTAGCACTCCAGTTCATAAGGTGGCGGTAATGCACCTATAAGCTGATTTGCCAACCGCCAGTAAAACTCAAGAAGAAGAAGTTACTTCCGCTAGCGCCTCAGAATGGAGTTTACCAAGTGGCTTGCACATCTGCCACAAATACGTCTAGATGATGTACAACGTCTTGCAGACAAATTTTCGCTAACGACAAGATCAATGCTAGAGAAAGGATACAAATTCTTTGTTGAACAGTACCTGTTTGATTATGAAGGTAAGTGTTTTGTTTTCTTTTTGTGTTAGCGAAGGTGCTAGGATAAGTACTTGAATAAGTGTTCTGTCAGTTTTTTTTTTTTTTTCTCACTGTTGTTAAATTCCAGCGCGACGGCAAAACGGAAGTTCTTCTTCTTGTTTGTTGCAAGACGGATGTTATGATTAGTGATGGGTCGTTCTTGAACGATTCGTTCATTTTGAACGAATCTTTAATGTGACTCGGGATTCGTTCAGCCGCGCATGCGCATTGCGCAACATTCTATGGGTCCTGTACTGGAATTCAAGAAGAACGAACGATTCAAACCCGAAGACTCGAGAGGTGAACTAATCAATTCTCTTTCCGGCTCAGACCTCATTGGTTTAGCTTACGACGCTGTCACGTGATGAACGAAGGAGTCAAACCCGAAGACTCGAGAGGTGAACTAATCAATTCTCTTTCCGGCTCAGACTGCATTGGTTTAGCTTACGACGCTGTCACGTGATGAACGAAGGAGTCAAACCCGAGGCCTTGTCAGATAAGAGGTGTGGTGAGCTAATCATAGACTAAAGACCCAGGTAAACAATGAATTAATCTTTTCTGTTTCTTATAGCATTATAGTTTTGTATTGTTTGTAATGTGATCAACGTTTGCATAATGAACGAAATGACTCGAAAAAAGATTCGTTCATTTTGCTGAACGAGACTCAAAGATCCGAGTCAGTAAAATGATCCGAACTTCCCATCACTAGTTATGATACACTGCTTTGCAAAAAGGCGGAAGTTAAGTGACGTCATTGTGAAAAGGGCGTATGCGGGCTTCGCCGAAGACCGCATCGAGGGCACAAAGGAGGCGCTCGCGAGCAGACTCCTGAGCGCTAAAAAGACAAATGGGACACCCTACGGACGTCCACATGAAGTGCGCCATTTGGGACAGGGCCGAAGAGGAAGCAAGATGAATTCTTCTTCTGTGACAAGCGAGTGTCGGAAGCATAAAGTTGCGCAGCGCCACCTTGTGTACCGGGGCGTTTCTGTTTTTCATCAAGCGCCATCTATGTCAAGGAGTGAATTTGCACGAATTTACCGACGCCAGAGAACTGCCGCGTCCACATCCGTATCAGAAGCGTTTCGTTCCTCATTTGAGTAAAGCAGAGGAATTCAAAGTTTACTTTGCTTTTTAATCCACCTCGTGAATGTGTCACTCGGCCTCCATAGAAATGAAATGAACTGAAGCGCTCGCGCACCGTCGCTTGCTTGCAGGTCACGCACAGAAGAATTGTTTTGTTTGTTTAAAAGATTCACAGTTTAGTGCCAGCTTAGGCTGTTTACAAAGCATTGTAAAGTTTCCTTTATTTTATTGTGTCAAAATATTTCATCCTTTAATCTTAATTCTTCTTATAAGATAAATAGTAAATATAAGGTATAGCCCTAAATTAAGAGTTCATTCGCAAAACAGATAACTTTGTTTTTATTAATTTTCGTAAATCATGTTTTTTGTGCATTTGAATTAGAATTATTAATTAATTAATTATTAATGAATGAATATTGTATGAATTGTATTACAGTTTTTATTAACAACCGTTTACCAATACTTAAAATACTTTTTCTAAACTCTTAACACAGTAACACACCTACAGCACACAATTAGCCAAATAGTTAATTTTCTTGCCAAAACCACATTTTGTTAAATAAATACAATCTTTACTTTCCAAAATGCTGAATGCCTTTTTCAACATATGCTAACTCTATCAAAACACAGCAAACCTGATTCAAAACCGAGTCATTTGGACAAAACATTAGCATTCGTTTTCTATCCAACAGGAACATATAGTCAATCATAGCGCATATATAGACTGTCAAAATTACGAAAACTGCATTACTTGTCATGTTTCAGTTCGACCTGTGCAGAAAACATACAATATGAAAGTCATTTTTTAAATAATTCAGTCAGCTGCACATTTTTTTCTACTGTGCTGTTTTTTTCTTTTCTGTACCACAATTCCTCTGTGTGGATTCATTTTAAAGGGGAAGAGCGGGGCACAATGTAACGCTTTTTGGTTTTAGCTCAATCACTCAAAAACTATTTGATAGATAGATCTATACAGAGCTTCAGCATTCGGATGCTCATGATCATGTAATAGAAAGACTTCAACATCTAGCTAGCTCAGATTGAGATTGGAATCAGCTATTATTCAATTATAACTAATTCTTAACAGGTCTTGTAAACTGCTGTTGTTGCAGAAGAAGAAGTTTTTTACTATATTTAGGGTTTCGAACATTAGATCTTCATTTTTGTCATGCTGTGTTTAAGCATTTGTAAAAAAGATAAGAAAGATCCATAATTTTGGTATGGGGTAAGCTTGTGTGAAAAGAAAATGTAAGCATTTTAGAAACGTGTTAATCGTATTGAGTGAAAACAACATGAATTGTGTTAATGGTATGGTCACAACGGACGGATGTTGTGATAATTGTGTTTAGAGTTTTGAAAATGTGACTACAGATTGGTCAAAGGGATGTTAGCAATCGAAAAAAAACTGTAATGAAAAACAATGAGCTCTATGTTTTTGAAAATTCAGATAACCTGCACGATATTCGGAACTGACTATACATTTTTCACTAGACTTCATATTGATACCAAATTAAATTCAACAAACTTGATGTTTTCTCTCAAAAGATTTCATTTGTTTTAAGCATTTTTGACATCATAAGGATGTCTTTATAGTGACAGTCACATAAGGATTACAGCCTGTGAAGGAGCAGCGTGACCTCTGAGACTCATATCACACTCCACTAAACAACACATCCAGATTGTCACTAAATGAATTTATATTATACGTGCTTTTAAATATGGAGACAACGAGGTCTGGGATAAGAAAAACACACACATACAGAAGTGAGCATAAATAATGTGAATAATGATGGTGGTGTGTGTTTGTGCTAGTGTTGCGTCTAGTCGTGTGTTGTTTCATCATTCTCGTAGGTTTGTACAGCATCACAATGTTCTGGTCCTGTCTGCTGAAGGTCTGTGAGAGCTCTAAGCCACAAGTTTTTTATTATATGAAAGAAAAACACATTACGACTTCCATTTACCTTTACAATTCTGCAGCTGTGCTTGTGAAAGACAGAAAGAAAGAAAGACTGAGATAAGGAGTAAACAGAAGAGATAGAGAGAATACTTACCCCGGGTAGAGTCTTCTGTTCATGGAGAGCGTTCTGAGCCTTCAGCGCTGAGTCTCGGGCACAGTATGTTAGAAAGGCACATCCTAAAACACACACACACACACACACACAGTGACGGTTAATGCCAACAGCAGCAATATTTAAAATCCCAAAAATTGGACAAACACAGAAAAACACCCCAAGCTGGCATTTTAAACACTTCTGTGAGACAATTGAGAGTACAGATGAATGTAAATATGCTTAAATATCAGAAGCAGATGTGTTTCTGCTGGTGTGATGGACAGGTGAGCAGGCAGCAGGTGACCCAATGAGAGGCATTTCTGCAGACACAAGCAGAATCACACATCATCTCACTGCCACCATTCCTCCTCTGAGACCACACACAACTACAGCCAGAGGGTCTGGAGAAGCCTTCAGAGTAGTACACTTCATCTCAATGAGTTTTGCTTCAGGGCCCATTTTTTTAAGTTTAACATCAAATGGCAACAAAATCCCACTGGTTTGCGTGTTTGGTTTATAATGTTGTAAATGTTTCCGAATTTTTATTGTCAGCAGCTCATAAAGCTTATCTGTGTAAAAACACCATATTGCTTAATAACATCAAACCATATTTAATCTATTGTGTGTTGTATCTGAGCTGTTTAAACATTCACTGGAGTATAAAGTGTGACACATGTAAAACTGTCTTTCTCTGTCAAGAGGAAAAACATGTCCTCTAAAGACAGCCGCGGTACAATAATCGGTGACAGTAAAAGGGAGAACTTTCAGCAGGTTTAATGATGTGTGACTGAAATGTACAAAGATTTTAGCGGGGCACTGCATGACATGGAGTGATCCTGAGAGAGAAGGATTCCAACTCAAGCCAACCGCCACAAATAACTGCCTGCTTTCCTTTACAGATCAACAATGACACAGTTCAAGAAAGTAAAGAATTGCAGTATTGACATGTTTGTATATCTAACAGGAGGTCAGTTATGATTCGTGATTCTCACACTGCCGAGTTTCCTCAGGCCTATTCATGTAAAACTAACAGCTTTATCAGACACATCTGATCTACTGACAACCAACAGCACAAAACCAGCACAACTGCCATCCCAGCATGAGAGAGCATCGTCATTATTATTAGGCTACAACATAAAATAACGAAAACACATTTTACAATTAAATCAAACATCCACCACGAAAAATACATATTTTTAACAACTCTTTATCATTTTTATTAGCAATTTAGTTTGCCCTATAATTGAGCGTGTAATAATAAAATAGTGTGTGTGCGCGCGCAAGCATTTCTGTTATTTACTGTCATTATAAGCAAGTCTCATCTTTCGTGTTTTAGTACAGAGGAAAAAGCTCAAGAACACTTTAAATACAACTAAAGACATAGAACAAAATGCATAACATTAAATAGTTAAATGACAAAAAAAAAACGAACTGCATACACCGTAACAGGAGAAACGCATGAGAGAGAAACGAAAGAGACATGAGCTGCGATGAGCAGAAATGACGAGAAATCATTAACGAATATTCACCGAGAGCTCGTGCACACTGTGGGGTTTATCAAACTGCCTGTTTTACACACACATTCTTACAAATAAAACATAGCCTATTCTGTGGCTTTTTACATCATGTAAAAAATATTGTAAGCCGCTACTAAACTACTTATAGAAGCTATTTTAATGTGATGTGAGCTCTACAAATGACTTTCATCCGTGCAGCCGAATGTAATCCGGCTGATTCAATCATGTTATTGTCTTCATATAACTTCATTTAGATTTGATTACGTTTCGTTTGATCTTATATTTCAGCAACGAAATCTCTTACTATCAAGAAAGCAGCATTTATCTCCAGAGAGCCGAATAAAGTATCAGGCTGGTTTTAAGCTTTTGTTTTTAAGAGTGTGTAAAGGCAGTGACGTTTGGATGGATTGTGAAGCGTGCACACGTGTGTTGATCCCAAACACACACAGGCACGCTCGCGCGCGCTCAGACTCGACAAGACTCACGAATCAAAGCCGTTTACGCCGAATGCACGGGAAATGAAAGTCCGCGCGCACACCGACCTTTATGCATCCCGGTGAAGCGGTCTTTGAGCACGGTGAGCTCGTAGATCTTGCCGAATTCCTCGAAGAGCGGCTTGAGGTCTTTCTCCTCGAGGTTGCGCGGGATCTGGCCGATGAAGAGCTTGATGGCGTCGTGATCTTTCATCGGGATCGCGCTGTTGAGTCCGTTCATTCTGCCGGAGCTGTCCGAGGTGCCGAAACCATTCTCCGCCGTGACCGTGGCCATATTTCTCCCTCCCGCGCGCTCTCTCTCCCGCTCTCTATCATCCACTCCCCCCTCTCTCTCTCTGTGTCACACACACACACCTGTACGCTTCCCTGTCGATGTTATTTCTCCTCTCTGGCGCTCTCTTTCTTCTCTCCACTCGTGTGTCCGCCTCTGGATTCTTGCACTTTTCACGCTCGTCTCCGCGCGTGACTCTCTCTCTCCTCGTGTCAGCTGCCACTCTGGCTCGTGACGTCAACGCGGGGCTCTTCAGTACACCCGCGCGCCTTATTTGCATAACAAACGCGGCACAGCCAATCACACGGCGAAGTGAGCGGAAAGAACCAGCGGGGGGTGGAGCTAGAATCAGAACAGTTGTACGGTGCCGGAGAGGCTGAACGCACACAAAATATCTCACGACACAGAGCTCACTTTTATAAAAGCAACATGTTTATCAGGCTGCATTTTGTGTGAGTTTATAAAAAATGTAAACAGTAAATGCATACTTTTCTTACATGAGCAGAATATCAGAAATTTTTTTCGCCATGTAATCGATTAAATTCACCTCGAGCTCAGTGCTGAGACTGTGAGAGACGTTGATCTGAAGACATGAGTTTTTTCACCAGAAATGAAATACACGTGCTTGTTATAAAAGATAAACAGATATCTCTGATAGTGTATGCGTAGCTGGCACAAATGAGATTCAGGGTCAACAAACATGTCATGTCAAGTCGTCTGTATCTGAAAAGCTCTGTCAACAATACACGTTAGTTTAGAGCCGTCGTGCGTGATGCTAGTTATATTTTAAAGCACATGGTTAGACGTAATAAAATTGATTTTGTCTTAATTCATATCATTGTCTGTCTTGCATTTGAAAACGAAATGTCGCTGTCCGTGGTGCTGAAACTGCTGCTTCCATTCCATCTCAGGATGAGTTTCAGCATGAATCTGCTCATAGGCCTACTGATGTGCAAACACACTAACATGACTGCTGAAAACTGGTAAAGAGTAGATACATATTGAAAAGAGGGAAGTGAGCACAATGGAGAGTGATTATGAACTGATTTATGTATTCTTTTCTGGGAAATGACACTTGTGTGCTCGCTGTTCAACAGATGAATTCTCCGTGTCGAGTCGATTGCTTCAGATAATTATCACGTTTCATTTTCTTTCTCGCTTCATGCAGGAACACATCAGGGAGTGAAAATCTCTTTTCTCCTGTACTTCTGCACAGCATTTTCTGCGGATCCGTCGCGTTTATAAGCAGAGCTGTTGCGAAAACATATCAGGCCCTTTTGTCAATGGCTTCAGAGGCTTTCGTTTGCATAAAAGTCGCTCATTTCGACACCATGTTGTTTATTGGTGGCGTGGTTTTTGTACCAGGAGCTCCCAGTAGGAACAAGAGCACAGCTGTGACAAGAACATCGCAAACGCAGGTACTGAAAGCTGGATGTTGTTGTACCGTGGCCACGAAAGCAGAGCGTGTAAAAAACGAATCTCTTTAGGACTTTGCCATCATGCCTATACAGACAAACATCAGATGGAGTCTAAAATCTGATTTTTAGATTGACTGTCCACACTTTTTAATGTCATGCACTGTATCAAATAAAAGGTTTTGAGCAATGTACATTAAGTAATTTTAAGTGTTTAGAAATAAAATTACAAACACAATAAAAAAGTCTGAATACTTTCAGAAGGCTCTGGCACTTGCACACACACACAGAGAGAGAGAGAGAGAGAGAGAGAATGACATCCGGTCTGTTTAGAGTCTGTCTGACTCTTATTGCTTCCAGCTGGGCAGAGGATGCAGTAAATGTCAGAGAATAAATACATAAAAAACAAACACATGAGGGGTCACCCAGACTGTCACGAGTCATTCTGTTAGTGGCAGCTAATGAATCCCAGAATCCTCTTCAGCTGAAACAGACCAAAACATCTCCCCGCATTCACATCTCCTGTAGAAGAGAAAATAAAAGTGTAACGAAAAGTATAAACGAGAGTTATATTAGATACAAACACACATTACACAGTATGTATGGGTACAGAAAACTCTTCTGTTTACAAAACACTGATAAATGTGGACAACATTAATTAACAATTTAGACACATCTTTCTTGGAAAAGTGATTTATAGCATTGAAATGGATTCAGACACAAAATGGAAAATATAGTTCCACACATTCACACACAAAATGGATTTAATCTGCATTGTTGCGTCTCGTCACACTTCTACTATCTGAGCACGAGCAGGTGTGTGTTCATAACTGAATGTGTGAGATTCCATGTCTTTCAAAGGCCAAATGTTAAAGGTGAAATGTGTTTTATGAGGCACTAGCAGCACAAACAGAATTACAAAAATATTCAATGTTTCACAAACACTGGAGGCAGAATAAACGCACATTCATCGGTGCTTTGTTGACAGGTTTCCACATCTGATATATTTCTGACACAACCTGCACACAGCTATCAGCTCCTGGGTCTTAAATGCCATTTGATTCACTTCTGCTGATGTCACGTCTGATTCCAGAACAACAGTCAGTCTGATGTCATGTTCTGGAATCAGCATTTCTTCATTTGATCCAATGTTTTATTTTATTTCCATTATTTGCCTCTGACTTCTTACTGCAATTAGACAAGATGAAAGAACATAATGGTGTGTATGCGTTGTGTGTTTACCCCTCTCATCACCTTCAGCTTTCAAAGCAGAACTGATGCAACAAATTCCGCATTCAACAAATTCGGAAAAACAGAGAGTGTGAGTGAATGAGTGAGTGAGTGAGTGAGTGAGTTAGGGGTGGAGAGAGAGAGAGAGAGATGGTTGTCCTTTTAAAGACACACTCTGTCACAACTGATCTCAGTCCAGCGCTTCGCACATTACATGTGCTGTCATAATAATGACATTAGTGTGTGTTAATCCAGAGCTCGCTGTCGGCAAATGCATCAAATAACAAACAAACAAACAAACATCTAAACAAACACAAACATGCCGTCACAATAACAGTCGTGAAAGTGACATGTAGCCAAGTATGGTGATTTAAAGATGAAATCATTAACATGACAATGAAGCTGTTGAAAAGATCACTGACCTGTGATACTCATGATGAGGTTTAGAAGAAAACACAGCAAATGACCGTTCACATAATGTGTCTGACACGGAAGTCAACAGAAAAACTTCACATTTGCGTAAAAGAAAGAAACAAATATGTTGTGAATCTTTGAAGACACCACAGCAACAGGAGAGACGAGTACATCTCTCTCTCTCTCTCTCTCTCTCTCTCATGTTTGTGTTCAAAGGCAGGCAGAAATGTCGGGGCTGTGGGCAGACAAACATCCCAAAATGCCACAGGAGAGACAGACAATCATTTATTTAGAATTGGGAACCATTTGGTAATTTCATTTTTTTGTGCTCTATTGCTTTATTGATATTGTTGTTAATATAATTGATTTGCTAACTGCTCTGTTACTTTCTACTGTTTCTCACTGTGCACAAATCTGTCAGACTAACATCCAGCAGCAGAAAAAAGATAGAAAAACTATTGCACGCACGCACACAAAAACCATCAGTTGCTATTGTTGTGTGTTTCTCCTGGGCAGCACTGAGATTACAGTGAGCAAATCGTTATTTATAGAGACAACATTACAACAACATCTAAAACACCATTATCACCTTTCTAATACTACAGTGTCAACGATTTGACTCGCAGTGAAATTGACAAAGAGATCCGAGACACAACAAGACACGTGTTCTGAGTTTCATTCATGTGTGCAGCACAAACAGGATGAGTTACACAAACATCACTAACACGACTGTATCAATAATGAACAAACAACAGTGCTGGAGAAATGAAGGACGACGGCGTTTGATGGATCAGAAAGCACGAAAGGAGGATCTGAACCCCACAAGATAATCTGAAACAAATTAAAGCACAAACACGACACACAACATCACAGTCAGAGATAACACACATTTAAACTCGCTGAGACATAAATGAATGACACTGAAATGAATAACAGGAGCACATAAACATGATCAACATCTCATTCATCCAGAGAGGACTTAAACAATTCTCAAACCCTGAAAACTGTGCTGCAGGCATGAATGAAATAAAAAATAGAGAGGATTTTGGTTAGTTTTGTGGACAAGCAAACAGGTAACTCCTGGATTTAAAAGAACTCATGATCAGTCTGAGCAGAGTCACATACTATAGACGTTTGTCTTAACCTGTCGTCTGTAACAGGTCACTGGGACTTTACGCACATTACATCTATAAACACATTCTGACACATCTCACCCTTATTTCATTAGTCTGTGTCACAGACTAAACACATGAGAGATTGTCTCTTACACTAGAGGCATGACACACTGACGATTGTTGTGCAGATAAACGCATCTGAATTGAAAGGAAAAATACTAAAATGAACACTGACAGATGTTTGTAGCGCTTGAGCGCCACCTAGTGGACGAGATCTGCAATAACACTGAGTGTTCATCTCTACACGATAATAAACTACAGCAGTCCAGCTGAATGTCACGAACACACTGCTATTCTGTCCTTGTTTAACAGACACGTGAAGCAGAGTGTTCATGGAATGACAGATAAACAGACTCTGTTCTTTCAGATTTCAATGATTTAGCAAAGAAAACGTGTGCCTTCTCATTTACAGTCAAAGACGCAAGAGCATCACATGCTGAAATATGTTTTCTCTGAATGAACCCAGCACATCAAAGCCATTAAACACAGATCAACCTTGTGCAAAACCTGTCTTTATTCATTGGGTCTTCATCATTCATTGCTGATATGTACAGTAAACATCCCCGACACACAAACCTGTCATATCCCACACACTTGACTCCAAAAAAAAACCACGTAGAACCTCTCAAATGCTCCAGACGAGCGGTCACCAACAGAACAAACAGAATCAACACATGAGCGACTGGACTCAATTCATGTTTCATATCAAGTCTTCTGTTTAAACGAGTTTGCTACTAATAGCGTACAGTTATAATGATAAAGAGTCTGTAGTGTACGTACAACAGGATTCATCTGTAAATATTTACTGCAGAAAAGGCTTTTAAATACTCAGGAATGTCCAAGATGTGAGAGAGAAGAAATAATATTAAACGTTGAAGTTTCCAGTCCGAACCCACAGACACATACTGTATGTGACGTCCACCATGAAGAAGACAGAAGTGTAAACATGATAAATCAGAGCGAGCGTCTGAAGCGACTGAAGAGCAGAAGAGAGGAAATTGACTTCAGCACGAAACCCAGAGATAAATTCTTCATTCATGTCATGAGTCATGTGACAAACGAGAAACATCATTTACATGTTTACAGATATTCAGTCTGCCCATCAGAGTCGAAAAGAAAACCAGCGACTTCATCAGCTGACTGTCTCCTCCAGTCGGGTGTTTGTATGGTTTTGATTGACAGCAGCTCTGGAAAAAGTCAAAGAGCGCTCAGTGGGCGGGGTTTATTGCGCAAGAAGAACGTATGACCGTTCGCTCCTGCGTCTTTCATCTCATGTCCTTCTGACAGTCACACATGACGGGAATAAAGAAACACAGATGGACGAGACGAGAGGTGAGAGAGAGAGACGCTCCTCTCCGTGTTCACCTCCGCTCTGAGGCTGCTGGTCGTGTCTGCAGGTAATCCCCTCAGCTGGAGTAAATCTGTGTGCCGATCACACGCATGATCTCCTTCTGTATCTTGGGCTCTTGTGTGTTGATGTTCGCGTCTCCCACCTGACCGTCTTCATACCTGAGACGCAGAGAGTCACTCACATCACAGAGTCATTCTTCACACCATCACATGTGCAGACAGACAGATACTCACACGAAGAAGAAGCGTGTGCAGACGTGATCGGACACGGGACACACCCAGATATTCCCGTGTTTCTGCAGGTCCTTTGATGTGATCACTGAGAGAGTGAGAGTGAGAGAGAGAGAGAGAGAGAGAGTGTGAGAGAGAGAGAGAGTGTGAGAGAGAGAGAGAGAGAGAGAGACAGAGTGAGAGAGAGGTGAGAGAGAGAGAGAGATGAGAGAGAGACAGAGTGAGAGAGAGAACGAGAGAACAGGAGAGAGAGGAAACAGAGAGAGAGACGAGACGATGACGAGAGAGAGAGTAAGAGAGAGACAGAGGAGAGAGAATGAGAGAGAGAGAGAGAGAGTCGAGAGAGAAGGAGAGAGAGTGAGTGAGAAGATGACGGAGAGAGAGGAGGATGAGAGAGAGAGTAAGAGATGAGAGAGAGAAGTGAAATGAGGGAGAGAGAGAGGGCATGAGGTGGGAGGAAGAGAAGAGCGAGAGTAGAGAGAGACGACGAGAGTGAGGGAGAGGGAGAGGGAGAGAGAAGCAGAGGAGAGAGAGGAGAGAGATGTGTAGAGAGAGNAGAGAAGAGAGAGAGTGAGAGAGAGAGAGTAGAGACAGAGAGAGAGAGAGAGAGAGAG
>NC_079901.1:25127027-25157030 GCF_024868665.1 Triplophysa rosa | reverse complement strand
GAGAGGGAGAGGGAGAGGGAGAGGGAGAGGGAGAGAGAGAGAGTTGAGATGTTCAGATGAGTAACAGGCGAGCAGACGTGAATCCACAGCGGCGACACGGACGACACAGGTGAAGATCTACCTGAATATCCGAAGGAAATACTGGATATAGGGCTGAGATAGATGCCCTTCCCATACGCTGCTCCATGCAGCTTTCATGAAAGAGAAGAACACAACAAACTTCACATCCACAAGAAACAACTACACACCGCTCTGCTCAAGTGACCAATCGCGCTCGAGCAGGAGAAGAAAAGCATGATGGGTAAAGAAAGCTGTGGGGATGCTGGAGAGAAACGAGACGGAAGAGAAGCGAACGGTGATGTTCTCTGTGATGATGATGAAGGTTTCATGATCTTCTCATGATGACACAGCGACAGGAAATGATGAATGACCGGTGATGACACAAAACACACGAGCGGTGAGGATGCTCTCATTGAAGTGGAAATGCTTTTACGTTTGACATTCTGATTAAACACTGCCACACGTTAAGACAGGAAGTAGCATTCTATTGGCTGCTGTCAAAACAGGAAATGAAGGACTTCTGCAGGACGAGGCAGTCCAATGAGAACATGAGTCTGTGATCATGTGACTGATGTGATTTACATACCTGTAGTTTGGTGTATGACGCGTTTACCAGCCCGTTCCTCAAAACAGAGTGCCAGTTCTCAATGTGTGAACCACTGCAGACAGAATCACCAGAAATCAATGTGAGGATGATGCATGTTTTACTTGTGCCCTCCGGACAATACAACGGGTTCGAGTTTTACGGGCAAAACACCACAACGATCATCCAGAACACCCTGACATCGATCTCATGTCCCGCAGTGATTTACTGTGTACAATAAGAGCTGCTGACCGTACAGAACGATGCAAGAGAAACAGCACAGCGGATGCGCTTTTCAAATCTGCCACGAGTGTATTTTTAACCACAAACGTCTGGAGATATTTTTGCTGCGTGAAGGGAGGTTTTGTGCTAGTGCTTGTGGGCTGTTTTTGGACCATTCGGATGTCTTACGAGGTCTAAAAATAAGACAAAAGTGCATACGAGTTTAAATATAGAGCTGCTGGATCATAGAAAAATGCCTGAAAGAAAAGAGTTATTTCTGTAAATAGCCCGTCAGCTTTATAGCAGACTAATGACGGAGATGTTGCAGAATGACATCATCAGGCCGTGTGGAGGATGATCACCGTGAGAGCGTTCGCACGGGACTCACTGGAAAGCGAAGGTGCTGCCGTAGAGCTTCTTGGCGGTGCGGAACCGAGCTTCTTTAGCCGGCGGACTGCTGAGCAGCAGAAACTGATGTGATGTGTGCATGAACTTCAGCTGCTGGAAACACAACACACATCCACACGTGAGCAAACACACGCTTACGCAACACACATGAGCCAACAACACATGACATGGGCCGTGTTGAAAAGAGTTCAACTCACCCTACTGAGAGGAAGCTTCACGATATGAGACCTGTTACTGGATATGATCCTGAGAGAGACATTGTTCAATTTCAACCAACATCTAAAACACCATTTACCATTACACAAGAATGTCCTCGCTGTCCTTCTGAAACCTTGTATGTTTGAGTTCCCTGCTTTAAAGGAAATTAACTGATTAGATGATTAAATACTGTGTTGTCGTGTTTAACAAGCACCGTTTAAAGGCACAATAGGTGATCCTGTCCAGAAACACTTTTTGTCACGCTGGTTGGAAACCTCTGCACATCCTGATAGCAATCAATACGTAAAGTGGTCCAATTATATTTTTATAATTATGCATCGTCTGTGAAAGGCGTAGGACCAAAAAAACATTCGCCCAATCATTGCATTTGGTCCGAACGCAATGACAGGTCATGTGCACATTTTTAGTCGACGTATCTTGCATGCCACTGCGCACCCTGTTCACGCAGACACCATCCGTCACACGTAGGGAGATAAACAGCTGGAACCTAACTTCCCCTTGTCAAATGTGTGCAAGCTGAACACTGCAAAAAATGACATTCTTACGAAGCATTTTTGTCATATTTTTAGTACAAATATCTCAAACTTCTTAAATCAATATACAATTAGTTGACCAGAAAAGTGACTTAAGATATTTAGTCTTGTTTTATGAAAAATAATATAAGAATGAAGTAAATTTATGGTAAAACAAGCAAAAAAATCTGCAAATGGGGTTCTTTTTCTCAAGAACCTAATTCAAGTTTATTTTTCTCACCCCGTTGGCAGATTTTTTTGGCTTGTTTTTACCATAAACTTACTTCATTCTCGCATTTTTCTCCTTAAAACGAGACTAAATATCTTGGGTCACTTTTCTTGTCAAGAAAGTGCATCTTGATGTAAGAATGTTTAGATATTTGTACTACAAAACAAGACAAAAACACTTAGTAAGAATATCATTTTTTGCAGTGAACAAAAAGAAAGACCATCTTCAAAACTGCAAAGTTGTGAAAGCAGAATTCCATTCGCAGACACATTCCGGTCCCTGTCGGTCGGTTCGCGGTCGCTTTCCGGGGGATTCACAGGACATGGGTGTGAAAAACTCCTGGCCAAAACAGGAGTGTTGACGGGTGTGATTATAATCGGTGTTGCTCTTCCACGCTACGGGAGTCAAGGTTTCAAAGATGATGCCATGGTCACGACAGGTAGGTACATGTTATTAGATTTTGATGGGTTTTGATTATGTTGCTTATGTAGTTTGATGACCTTTATGTATTACATCGTTACCCAGCGTCTAACGGGAACTATGCTGCATCTAATCCCGTTTTAAAGCTGTTGTTTACGTTAGCGGTTTTTGCTATTGTAGTTCCGTTATTTACTTTGTACTGTAACATGTTCTCACTGGTGAATGACACATGATTTTATTGGAATTGATCCAAGAGCTTCTGGTTTGTGTGCGTTCGTGTGTTGTGGAGGAGGCGTGGCTTTGGACAGCGATTTCACATGGAGGGTGGGATCATGATTTCAGTGCTAGCAAGTTAGCACCTTACCAAATCAGCCGTTCCGCCTTCCATACTTTTCATTGGTTAGATATGTACATTTATAATAGATATTTATAAACCCTGTGACAAACTTAAAGGGTGATTAATAATAATGATTTATGACAAAAAAGTCAGGAAATATGACATTAATGTTAATGTTGTACAGTTATGATGTCAGATGTGTGATGCTGAAGACTGAACTCACCACTGCAGTAAGGGATGAGCCAACGGGTCCAGTTTATCCATCTGCTTCTTAATCTCCAGATATGAGCCCTAAACACACATGAACATCATTAACACACCAGACATTACACTAAACATAACAAAAAAACCCGAATGATCACAAACATTCTCTTTTCATCAAAACCCAGCGAATGCGATTTACCGTTTTCTACATAAAATCATCTTATATAATGTAAAGAACACTCTATGAAAATATAACCTTGATATATTTAATTTGACTGCGTAAAGACTTCAAGTCCTTTTTGTGCAATATAATAAAAACAGCGTCAATAAAATGATACATTTTCGTATTTATCGTATTATGAAAATGTGTCAATACACATCATTTGTATGTCTATGACTCCAGTCCAGTGGTGTAAAGTATTGGAGTAAATGTACTTAGTTACTTTACTTAAGTATCTTTTTGGCTACTTTGTAGTTGTACTGAGTATTAAAGATATTAGCAACTTTTACTCTCTACTTAACTACATTTTTGAACAAGTATATGTACTCTTTACTCCACTACATTTGTAATGACTAATGCAATTACACATTACATTTTGCATGACACCTATCTTATAATTAATATCGCCATTCACAGGGCAATGAAGGTACTACAATCTTGTGGATTTTGCCATAACTTACAAAAACTTGTCAACATGGCTTCTTTATATGAATATGAGTGCAGTATCAGGTAGATGTCAATCACTGGCGGTTTATACATGGTTAGCCCTTACCCGCTATTTCTACAGTAATATATTGGCAACACTGTTGCCAGCTAGTTACTGTAGGTCACACATCTACAAAAGCTCTTATTTTTAAAACTAACTCTTCCTAAATGTGCTCTAAACATGTTTGCTCAAAATTTGACCATATGGTGGGACTATTGCCATGAAGTGATGTAAACCAGTAAAGAGAATGTGTAGTATTTCAATTTTCAAAAGTGCTCTCACACTATATAGACAAAATATTAACCTATAGAATGAGTCGGACACAGAGAAATGAACAATTCACATATGAATCTCAACAATGGTGACAATCAACTGAACAGCTTCATGCTGCAATGCATGCTGGGTACATAGTACAAAACTCATTCATGATTGTTTGTCACCATTGATGAGGTTTGTATGTCAAGTGTCTAACTGTGTCTCAATTGCAAAGAAAGATTTTCTGACAGAGATCTTTCCATTATAACATGTAATCACTTTACCAAACATATCTTAATAAATCTTAAATGCTATATTATTATTATTTAATGATTGAATTCTTTCAGATGTATCTTCAGTTACTAAGCAAACATAAAGTTGCGGTTCCTGTAAAGTCCCTTTCAGTGTTATTGTATAAGTGTACATTTTAAAGCTACAAGAAAGTCAAAGAGTCCAACCAAAGCAAACACTGATCGCCATAATGGTGACTTAAAACATAATTGAACCACTATGAACTCGAGTTAAATCTCAATAAGATCTTACACAGATGACAGAAATAAAGTGAAAGTGGTGTCTGTAATATGTGAAGATGTTATTGATGTTTGTGTTTAATTCTCCTCTGGTGAAATCTTGACAGATTTATTGTGTTCATCTGTTATTTACACTTGTTCATCTAAGACTGTGTGACTTAAGTGCGTTAATAGATTCTTTAATAATGTATCTTCAAACAGCCATTGCAGTAGTTTACTGTAAAACACCTACAGTAACTAGCAGGCAACAGTGTTGCCAATATATTACTGTAGAAATGGCAGGTAAGGGCTAACAGTGTATGTGAAATGAGGACATGACTGCAGCTGGCGATGAGGCCCAAACCAGCATGTCCAGTGCAAAAAGGCTTTGACTTTTTAATTCTACTTAACATTATTTTATTTATCTGTTATATTGAAGAGACCTTTTTGAAGGACTTTGGTTTACTTATGAGCACTTGAGCTTAAATGAGACTTAGGGTGTTTGTAATGACGTAGGTTATGGTGTCGACCATGATTTGTTGCAATTTTGAGGTGTTCAGTCTTATTATGATTTAAGAAAATAAATGCGATTGCTCACCTCACAAATCAACTGTTTCTAGTTTTTCACTGATGTGTCTCTTAAGTGTTGAGGACTAGTGCTGCTTTGAGCCTACATTCAGTATGAGTAAAATACTCAAGTACTGTTAAAATCAGATACTCAAAGACTTTTACTCAAGTCGTTTTGGAATTGGTGACTTGTAACTTGTAATGGAGTAATTTTCACTGCAAGGTATCTGTACTTTTACTTAAGTATGGTTTTCAGGTACTCTTTACACCTCTGCTCCAGTCGTTTAATAATTCGACTGTGTGACTTGAGCCTGAATGTCACCGACGGTGTGACACGTCTTTGGTTTGAAGCCTGTGGTGAAGTTGTTACACAAATAATATCAAGTTTTAGTGCGAACTCCATCAAACACCAAAAAGGTCCAACACCAACAAAATCCAATAAACACCAACATTCAAAGTTCTCCTTCCAATTTGATCCAACAAACACTGCTTGTGCTTGTTGGATGAATGTGAATTAGCTTTTAGATTGAATGAGTCCACTGAAAAACAAGCTGAAGAAGAGAAGCAGATGTACACACCTGTGTCATCTCTCGTATAGACATCACACTGTCAAGAGCTTTCTGTAGACGCTCATAATTCTTCTTCTGTTCAGCACAGGGTTCACACAGTGGCCACACACACACACACACGCACACACGCACGCACACACACGGAAAAAGACACGTGATGCCGGTTAAAGTCAGTTCACTCCTTCACATACACACTCAATCATGTAACAGATGTGTGTGTGTTTATGTGTTGTGAGTAGAGAGGGTCACCTTGGGGTTGAAGGCGAGTGTTTTGGGGTCAGTAGGGTCGACCACAGACGGGTACGGCTCAAAGATGATGCTCTTGCGGGGCGACTCCAGGGCAGCTCGACACATGGCCACCAGCAGATCAACCACCTGAACATCAACAACACAATCAGCTGTGTGTGCGCGCATGTGTGTGTGCATGTGTGAATGTGAGCGTTTGCGCGCGCGTCTATATGTGTGTGTGTGTGTGCGCATGTGTGTGTGGGAATGTGTGAATGTGTGAGTGTGTGTGTTGGAATGTATGTGTGTGCGCACGCATCTGCATGTGTGTGTGTGTGTGTGTGTGCATGTGTAAATGTGAGTGCGTGTGCGTCTATATGTGTGTGTGCGCATGTGTGTGTGGGAATGTGTGTGCATGTGTGAGTATGTGTATGCATGTGTGTGTGGGAATGTATGTGTGTGCGCACGCATCTGTATGTGTGTGTGTGTGTGTGCATGTGTGTGTGTGTGTGTGTGTGTGTGTGTGTGTTCATGTTTGTATATCCCGGTGGGGACCTAAACCTGAATACACACCAACACATGGGGACTCGTGTCACCGTGGGGACTAAAATTGAGGTCCTCATGGGCACAAAAGCTAATAAATTGTACAGAACAATATTTTTTACAAATCTAAAAATGCAAAAAGTGTTCTATGATCTTTAGGTTTAGGGATAGGGTTAGGGATAGGGGATAGAATATACAGTTTGTACAGTATAAAAACATTACGCCTATGGACTGTCCCCACAGGGATAATAAACCAGACGTGTGTGTGTGGGAATGTGTGTGCATGTGTGAGTGTGTGCGCATGTGTGTGTGTGGGAATGTGTGTGCATGTGTGAGTGTGTGCGCATGTGTGTGCATGTGTGCACGTGTGTATGTGTGTGCGGATGTGAGTGTGTGCATGTGTGAATGTGAGCGTGTGTGCATGCGCGTCTATATGTGTGTGTGTGCATGTGTCTGTGCGCATGTGTGTGTATGTGTGTGCGGATGTGAGTGAGTGTGTGTGCATGTGTGTGTGCGTGTATTCTGCATTTCATTGCCTTGTTTTCATGTATAATGACAATAAAGTCATATGCGTGTGTGTGTGTGTGCACCTCAGCGCCGGTGGCCACCTCCTCAGCCGCTCCAGACATCACACCCAGTGTGTAGAATGAAAACACGCACAGTTCTCTCGTGCACACCGCAGGCTGGCGGGAAAAAAACAACCAATCATGTATTCATTCACATGCTGCATAATTCTGTTCACCTTTCATTTTTATTTACATCTATATTTTGGTGTTGTTACAGTGACACGATGTACAGAAGATGGAGGAGGGAAACCAGCATGAGCCGACCGCTAGAGCACAACAGTAAGAAAGTCAAGTCTCACCTTCAGCATGGATCCGTTCTGAAAGACGTGCTGCTCATCACACACCACACAATACTCATTCAGAGTGGGGATACGCTGCTCGGAGTATTTCATGATCTAACACAAGAGAAAGAGACAGAAAATAACCAGAAGACACGCTGTCCTGATCTCATCTTCTGTTTCACGATAACACAACCTGACACATGAATCAGAGCCGTCAAACTCAAAGACACGTCAGGAATGATTGTGTTTTTATCAAACCAAGCACAGTTCAACTTCACATGAGAAATACCAACATGTCAGTATCAATAAAGAAACAGACGATAATAATGATTATCTTACAATAATAATAAAGGTTCTGGATCTTTCGTTTGGACACGCATCTAACTTCTTTTCATCCGGATGTGATTTTCTGTTGTAGGTGTGGTAGGACATCACATCGTCATGAACGTGAGACATGTTAGATGTATTTATACTCACTCACACGGTCACTCAAGGCCTGTCACATGACTCGCATCAAGACTTCAGCACTGACCGCATTCATCATGACTGAGCGTTTGTCTGGCACGAGTCACGTGACGGGACCTCAGGACACCGCACTGCTCATGCACAGACGGCGAGACGTGCAGCGGGGCATCGTGGGAGAGGGTGATGTCATGCATGCAGGAGCGGCCGGCGCGTGTCGGTACCTGCACTAGGAAGCCGTACTCCAGCGTGGGGATGTTCTTGCAATGTCCGCCCGCCTGGGATGAGAAAAATAACTCAATCAGCTGTCGGGTGGTAATCTGCGCTGGGGCCCTGCCCGCCGGGACAGCCACAGTCTGATGGGTTAACGGAGACAAAGCATTATGGGAAAGGGTGCCAGCTTATGCCGTGTTAGGCGAGGGGGTGTCGGAGGGGCTGGGGGGTGTGAGGGGTAAATCATCATCTAATCTGCGCCTGGGATTTATCCGTCAGATTAGACTCCAAGGGTCATGGAGTTGTGGCTATGAAGCGGGGTGGCCAGATGTCCTCATTGTGTGTCATTTTGTCCTACAGGTATGTATTCATATTTCATTTGAATAAACAATGCTTTTCCAATCTGAACGGAAGCCGAAACATTCACTAAAATCGTATTGCGTGTGAAACTCATCGCGTCATCTGGTCACCCGGGTATGAAGCAGCAGGAGACATGAAAGGAGTAGTTCACTTCAAAATAAAAAGTTCATGATGATTCGCTGACCCACGTGTCATACAAGCCATCCGTGTGTTTATTTCTTCTGTCGAAAACAAATTGAGGCTTTTGAGGAAAGCTTGCCAGGGTTCTTCTCCATATAATGACCTTCAACGGGGGGCTGTTGGTTAAGGTCCGATGAATAAGGGGGTTGTCTAGCCAAACGATTAGTCATTTTCCAAGAAAACTAAAACATGATATACTTTTCAAAAATAAATACATGGCTTGCACTGCCTCCGCGATCCCTTCCACGACTTCCGAATGACGTTGGAAAGGTCACGCGTGACGTAGATTTCAAAAGATTTGAACATTCCTGATATGCACACGAACTGACCATTTGCACAAACACATATAACGTGTCATTCGACATCAAAGAGCTTTTGAACGGTCTTCTTTCTCCACACTCGTAAACACTGGGTCGGAACTTCCGCTTAAGTCACGCGTGAGTCGTGACCCTTCCAACGGGAGTACATGAAGTCTTGGACGCGCTACATTGGAGGCACTCCGAGGCAGTGCAAGCCATATATTTATGTTGTTAAAAGTATATCTTTGTTTTGTTTTCTTGGATAATGACCAATCGTCTGGCTACATAACACCCTTAATCATCGGCTGGAGTCGTGTAGAGCCTTTCGAAGCTTAACCAACAGCCCCCCATTGAAGTGCATTAGATGGAGAAGAACCCTGGAAAGCTTTCCTCAAGTCTCTTGACAGAAGAAATAAACACTCGGACGGCTTGTATAAGCCAGTTTCCATCACTCTGGTTTTATTCGCATTTTGAAGTTTCGCATAAGAAACGAGTGACGGAAACGCTAAATTTCGCATTAAAAACCATTGATTCGCAAAAAGGTTTTTACGCTCACTTGAGGTGGTTTTTCATTTTTGCAAAAAAGGGTTAATGCGAATAATGGGAGATTGAAACGCATTTGCCGAATAAATTCCTCCAAAAGGTCATGTAACTGCACTATACACAGCATGAGAAATGGATTTCTGTAATCGCCTCTTAGACCTGTCACGACTGTGTTTCCCAAACAGCAGGCATCCACAAAAGCACTGCATTCATTGTGTTTCCTAATCGTCTGCTTGCGCAAGTATTATTCTATATGAAACTGATTATATTCAGTGGCTTTTCTTAGTGGCAGTTTATTAGGAAGTGACGGTTGACTAGTTGGATGGAAACGGTGCTTATTCGCAAATGTTTTATGCGACATTCCAATTTTGCGCATAAGCTAAATTCGCAACTTTGGATGGAAACCCGGCTTCTGACACGTGGGTGAGTGAATTATCATGACATTTTCATTTTATAGTGATCTACTCCATGAAGTGTTTTGTAAGGACGGCGTGCGGTCGGGTGGACAGGAATCTGACCTGACTGTTCGGAGGGTAACTGTACAGCTCTCCTTTAGGGTTCTTCATGGTACAGGAGATGGAACGGTTCATGAGTCGAGTCACTCTGAGCTCCGGAACGCTCAGTTTGCCTTTCAACACCGTGTCCTGGATCAGAGGGAAACTGGGAGACCTGGAGCCAAGATGAATCCCACAGCCAACGCGTAACTCATCATTACAAAGAAACGCCATACACGTTTCAGTATCACGATCTGTTGTCTGAGAGGAAATCATTATTAAACGGCAATGCTATACTTAGGGATAGGAGAGAAGATACTCAGTCCAGCGCGGAACTTCTTGATGGTTCCTCCGGCTTTAAACCAGCTGTGTCGTTTCTCCTGTTGAGCTTTGAGGAACTCATTGCTCAGATGTTTCCACTGCTGAGCCGTGAACGCACTGAGGATCCTACAGAAAACAACACATCCACATGAGGTTTATATTCATGATGACTGCACAATAAACGCTTTCTGCAGACTTACTTCTTCAGCTGAAGACCCAAACTGAAGCTCTCTTTATTGGACGGCTGGAACACGTCCACAGACGGTTCTGTAAGAGAACATCTCACCATGTCACCTTGATTTATCAGACGAAAGATTACACTTAAAAAACAACCACTTCCTGAATAAACGATCTAAAAACCTGGTCCATCCAGGTACTGCGAGAGAGAGAAGCGCAGACGGAGAACGATGGGCTCCGTTCGGATCACCTTCCACGCGGTCGCCACCTCCTCCTGCAAACAAACGTTTTTACTCACATGTCAGCATCTGCTCGTAAGTTACCACCGTACATCGTGTGTGAAGCGTGTGTTCTCACATCCAGAAAGCCGATGTTGATTTGTAGGTCGATGTCCACGTCATCAATCGTGCCATATTCTCTGTGCAAAGATGAAGAGACGCGTGAATGTGAATCAGGTGTGAACACGCACAGATCTGGATCAGATGTGAAATGAGAGTTTGGGTTTACCTGACAGACACGGCGCTGTCCGTGTAAATGTCTTTTACAGCCTCAATATCAGCGTCCAGCTGCGGGTGACGGTAGAGATCGGCTGCACAGCTCCCCTACAGGTCAACAGACATATTACACATGTTAAACTGCTGCTGAAGAGTTCATAATGTTAGTTCGTGAGAGGGGAAATCTTTAATATTTTGAGTTTAAGAACTTAATTTCTTGTGTATCCATGATCAGTGCCATGGGTGATGTCAACTTTGAATCTCATGCGTGTTTCACTTTACGAGAAGTCCAGAAACAAAGTTATTAACATGCCACATCGAAATCAAAAATCGATTTCTGATTTATTTCCGAAGACATTTCAGGGCTTGACATTAAGCATTGTCATGTGGTTGTCCTTCGGAAGATAAATAAGGACATTTAAATTTGAAGTGTCAATATAATTGTTTCGGATTCTGATTGGTCAAGTTTGCTATTAAGCGTTTTACCTAGTGTGGCTGCCTGAAATTGGTTATAGTCTCTGTGATTGCTATAGAACAAAGGCGAGTTCTGTGTCTTTCTTTTTTTTTAACTGTACAATAGTGGTACATTTATCCACATAAATTACTGTAGTAAACTATAGTACTATTTACTATATTAAACTGTAGTAAAATTCTTAGATACTATGGTGTTTTTGAACCTTACTATCTTACACTACAGTGTTTACTCCAGTTTACTACAAGGGTACTACAATTTTCTATAACAAATACTATAGTACACCACAGTATTTTTGTTCAGTATCAGTGTTCAGGTTAACGGGACTTTTATTTTGACGGGTCGTCGGGAAGACGCTTGAGTTTAAAGTCCCAGTGAAATAAAAAATGACCATGCCTATTTTGTCATGAAATATTGAAGCGTTTATTGTAAATAGTTGATCAATGTGGGTCATTCTCTTTTTAAAAATCGTGTGCCCTCATAATGCACTAATGTAGTGACTATCCATTTTAAATAACGTATGTTAAACGGCTTGGGCGGAGCATCCGTTAACTCCTCCCCTTCAACTGTCAGTCTGCTGCCAGTTCCAATTCAAAATGCAACGGCTGTTTTTATACATCCAATCAAATCGCAGAGAAAGACGAAAGCCACGCCCACTATTTTTCTCATTCAACATTCCTTTTCACTCGGAAATGTGTCAAACTACGGAAGAAAAACGATCGCAACTTCCGGTTCACGGGGACTTTAATGTGTGTTTGACGATAGCTTTTTTCAGTCAGTAGAATGTTAGTGAAATAAACTCTCAGAGCAACTGGAGATGAAGTTCATGTGTTTATATCCTCATACGGTGCAGACACGTCCACAAGAGCGTCACGCGCGTAGCACGTTAAACTGTGTAGTTCATTGACTCAGACACGCAGAAAAGCTTGATTACATATATAAATCACAGGATTGCGCGTCCGCATCTAGTTATATGGACACAATGCAGCCGGAAAACACACAAAATAGACTCAAACTAAGTAAAATAGCAGACCAAACCAAACTGTATCGCACGCGTGCTGCACTGGCTAATTTACTCTTAACACAGACCGATTTTTTCTTCGCACTGTACAGCCCTGAGTGCTATCTCAAGTTACTTGTCCGGTCACGCAAGTAAAATTCTTTCACTTATCTTTCACCATACAAAACATTTAACTTACTTTTCCCAGACAAGTGGACAAGCGTTAACGTCAAGCCCCGCATTTCTTAAACCGCTGGAGTCTTTTGGATCTCTCAAAAGGAAGTCAAAAACATCAGGGATGGCAAATTATGAGAGGATGTCGGAGGACGTTTTGGTGAAACGACCCCTTTAACTCACCTTTCAGTCATTTGACTTTATGATTCAAATAGTCTGTGATATCAGAAATAAGGTACATTTCAACAGTGTTTTACCTGAATGCCGTAGAGAAACTGCTCAGGTTCATTCTCACCATCAGAGTCCTCATCAGTCCAGACCTGACCTTTAATATCCTGAAACACACACACAAAAGTGTCATGGATTATTTCACTTTACTGTTTAGATGGGCTGAAATCTCTTCATTTTGTTCATAGTTTTGAGGATAAGACGTCACACAATCTGTCCATGCTGGCATCAGTCCGATTCGACTGCCAACTGACGGATGAACTTGCTCCAAAAAACAGCAGCGTTTGATTGGACGAACAGGCTGTGACATCATCAAACAAAGGTTCATAAATGTTTTTGCGATCTACACTATAACACATGATAAATACGTGCAGCAGCCGTGCTGATTTTCAGCCACCCTCAGAAGTGTCTCCTGAACCAGGTCAGATCTGTCATGATTTGTGTTTTTCTCCTGTTCAGTCTTTCTTTCACAGCCTGTGTTTTTATAAATGGCTTCGTGATCGGGGTAAAGTTAGGTTAACTGAATATGACGCTGGTCTCAGGCCGTACTCACATTTACACACTTTGCAATTCGGAGGCCCGCTTCAAAGAAACAGTTGGAGGCCCCCATTTATTTATTAAACACATTTGACATTCTTATATTTCGGTATTAAACTAATTCTATTCACCCTGTATTTTATTTGTTTAAACAGAACTATTTTACAATCAGTAAAAGACTCTTTTTTTAAAGAACTAATGTAAATTTAGTTCAGTCGGGCGCTACAGAAGAATTAAGCCGCGTCTGCTCCATAAAGCGCGTGCTGAGAAGTTTCTTTCTAAATTCAGGCGCGCAAAGACAAACGGGCAAGAGAAGGTTTGTTAGTATTTCGTTCATTTTAATATCCGGGAATTTGTCTTTGTTTTATTGTTATTGTGTATTTATTAAATTAACAATTATTTTCTTTTGTGTTGTAACGCTTTTATTATGTAATATCCATCGTATTCGTTTTAATTCATTAAACTACGTTAAATATAAGCGGGTTTGTCATTGTACTGTTTTGTTGTTTATGGATTATTTGTTAGGAATGAAAATGAGCAAACATTTTGAGCATAATTTTGTTAAAAGAAAAGCGAAGTTGTAAAGATCTAATGTTAAAGATCAAAAATGTTGTCAAAAGTTTATTAGTCGATGGAGAAAATATTCATCCCTAAATAAATGAAGAGTTTGGTTCCAAAATGAGATAACTCCCTTTAAAAAAAATCAAAAATCATATTTTTTATTATGTTATCATGTTTTTCTTGTGTTTTCTTGTGTTAGTTAGCTGTATTTTTTGAGTTATTAGGGCTTAAATCAAAACATACCAACTGCACTTTGATTGATATTAATTGGAAAGCACAATAAAAACATGATTTCTGAAAACACTGTGACCAGCATCACTTGTGCACTGTTGCCCTTTAGTTGCTCAAATGGTTTTCTATTGTCTGCCTCATTTGTAAGTTGCTTTGAATAAAAGCGTCTGCTAAATGACTCAATGTAAATACACGTCTCTGCATGTACTGTGTGTGGCGTCGGACACTCACCATTGGCTCTGGTGCGTCACAGACGTGTTTCAGACCGCATGAAGCTCCTCTCGTCCATTTCACATCAGCAGCGAAGCAGCAGCAGCTCTCACGTGGAGACACATCGGCAGATTCACACGCCACTTTCTGTGGACAAAAACAACACGGAAAACTAAAATAAAGCTCTCCAAAGCCATAAAACTATCAATAAAACTCATTACATTTAAAAACATTCCCAGCACAATGCAAATGAGTAAACACACAAATATACACAACGAGAACAATTCCACATTTACAGTCGCAGCGAGATCTGGATTTACCTCAATAGCTACAGTAAAATCATCTTTTATCAGATATAAAGTATTGTGTCAGGCATGAGAATTACCTCCCTTCCCGACATTTTAGCCCAAGACAACAGACACACCTGTCCAGTACAGATGACTGATCTGCGATGACAAACAGCACTGACACGACACAGACATGAACAATCCTCAAATCCCTCTCCAAACGAACAGACGTGTGATTATATCGCACAGACTCACACGGACAGATGAATCCGAGTCGTATCGTATCTACACGCCTGAAGACCTTTTCAGTAGACTTGGTAGTGGGCCAGTGTACAGCCCCATAGCAACCACCCTAAACACCTTAGCAACATCAAGCAGCACTTACAGCATCATCAGAAAATCTGCTCCTCTCGTGTGAAGCTGGACTGTGTTTTAGCTGAGCGCGCTCCTGTTCTTTCTCCTCTCCTCCACATCACTGCTGTGTATCCTAGCAACAAGCCTTCATGCTGCACGTCACCATTTCATGTGTGTGTGTGTGGGCACGTTCCTCTGTGTTCTCAAGCGTTCCTCTGCTCATGACATTTCTAATAACAACTGACACAACGACCACACAAGCACATCTCATGAATGACGTTCATATTTCACCCCAAACACCAAACAACAACATTGAGAGCAGAAGACATTTTGCTTTAAGAACATCCTTTTCAGGAATAATAAACCTATCTAAATATCAAAGTAAAACCGGATCAAAGTCATTTAAATGTGAAACATTTTCGATATTCAGATGACATGAATTTATGAATGCATGGGTTTCTCTGTACATGTCTAGATTGATTTCTCGGGAAAACAGACATTTTGTTTCTCATTACACAACCTGTATGTGTTTATAAAAACTCTGAGCGTCTGTGAACGTCAACAAACTGATCCGACCTACAGAAAACAACTTCATCACAAATCTTCTCTCATACTCATGTTTAACAGGGATAGTTCACCTAAAACAACAATTCTGTCACCATTCATTCATCCTCGTGTGGACGTCAATATTCTTCAAAATATCTTCTCTTGTGGTCTGTGGAAGAAAGTCATGCAGGTTTGGAATGACGTAAGGGTAAATAAATGACAGAATTTCATTTTAGCTGAACTATCCCTTTAAAGAGCATGTGCTTGATGGCCAATACCATAAACGCATAAACAAATATATAACACAATCTGTAAACATCAAATGAAAATAGCTAAGTGTAAATTCTACAAGACAAACAAATATTTGAGAACTGAAAATGATGAGACAGTCGGCAGATTTCATATTTGTATGTGATCGCATTCAGTCATTCACCCGCCCGCCCGCGGGTCACACAGCACATACCGATGTGGTCTCTTCAGAATGAACAACACAGACGTGCAGCATCCGTACCCCCTCCCCCACCTCCCTCCATCCGTGTGTCTCACCTTCAGAGGATGCAGCAGAGACCGACCGCCAGACTCAACACATCCACCGCCCAAAACGATGCTCTTAATATCAAAACAGAAGAAATAAAGCAAAAAGAGAACACTCTTCTCTAGTAACAGTCCTCCATTCTAATGCTCAGCCTCTCTCTCTCTCTCTCTCTCTCTGCTGTGTGTGTGTTTATCATTGCAGATCTCTGCTTCCAGTGCTGTCTTATTTTTTGCCTGACAACACAGTGAACTGAGCATGCTCAGTGAGCGCCAGCAGCGTGAGTCATGTGACCTACAGCTGATGAGAGAGAGAAAGGGACCGAATGCAGGATTCTGTAGTTTTTACTCAGCACTCGCTTATTTTACAGATTATTCTTTTACAGCTAGTGCTATTAATTGACACTTTGTTTTGTGTATTTGTGTGTGAATGTGTACATTTAATGTCTCTATGCTTTGGCAATGTAAAGACTCTTTTTAACATCAAGCTTTGAATCTGAATCAGAGGGAGAGAGATTCTATCACGCATTTGTCACAAGCATCTATATCTGTTGATCAACTCAAAGCTAACAGAAGTAAGCTAAGAGACAACATTTTGTGGGGTCATGGGAATTGTGTTGTTGAGGTCTTATGGAACATTTCTTACATTTTCTCTGTGTGTGTGCGCGTGCGCGCGCGTGCGTGCGTGCCGTGCGTGTGTGTGTGTGTGTGTGTGTGTGTGTGTGTGTGNGTGTGTGTGTGTGTGTGTGTGTGTGTGTGTGTGTGTGTGTGTGTGTGTGTGTGTGTGTGTGTGTGTGTGTGTGTGTGTGTGTGTGTGTGTGTCAAAAAAATAGCTAACGCTTTAGATTACGGCCCGCAATGTACCACATGATAAAACAGAATAGCGTTAGTAATTGTAACAATAATGTTCCTCTACAATACATATTTGCAGGTAAAGGGGAACAATATGCAAAGTTTGGGGAATAAAGTCAGGGAATTCAAAAACATTTATACTGTTAAGTATTTTAAAACTAAGGGGTAACTACGTATTTTAATATAACGTGGTATGCATGACTTGCAGTCTGCTACAACAATCTTAGCGAGAACATACACTACATGTTTATAATCACAAAGTACCCATAAATAAGCTTCTGTGGATATTAAGTATATACAGTATATAAGTACGGGGTTCTTCTTTTATTATTATTATTGCGCAGGCAAAACAGCACGAATGAAGCACACAGACTGTCTGTCAACTGTACATTTGACAGAGTTTTGACTTTAGGATTAATTTTTTTATTGATTTTAGGATTGTTGGTCACTACGAGTTATTTTGATGAGTTTTAATGGGTAAAATGTGCAAAATCAATGTTGATCTTTTGAGACGATAATCAAGTAGTTCAAGAGCGGTTTGATGTTTATATAGCATGCAGTTCCCTCATAAATATATTTTTTTATTTTCCTTTATTCCCCAAACTTTACGTATTGTTCCTCTTTATCTATAGATATGTACTGTAGAGGTACATTATTGTTACAATTAGTCACGCTGTAAATCCTGTTTAATCATGCGGTACATTGCGGGACGTAATCTAAAGCGTTACCAAAAAATGGCTGTGTTTACTGAATCAAAAAACAAATAAGAGAGATGAACAGCTAAAAGCAACACCTAATGGCTCATTTTGGGAAATAAAAGGACTTTTTTTAAATCTGAGAGTATCTGTAGTTCTTTTTGTGTGTGTTTGTGTACTGACATAGAGCACGCTGATCCCTGTGTCATTGTGAACTGTCCCTCAATCTCAACGATGCTAATCAGAGTTTACCCTGCTTACCTCATTACCTGTGGTACACAATGACCTCCAGAGAGAGAGAGAGAGATTAGCTAAGGTAAAGTGGGTTGCATGACTCATATCTCTGAGAGGTCTGGTGTCCCAGCATCCCATCAAACACACCAGCATTAATTATTCATAACCACTAAAGATAGCACAAGCTTTATTTAGAATCAGGAACTGAACATTCGTGCTTCAGTACAATACCTTCCATCACCTTTCAGAAGGGCTGGGAAGGTTACTTTTCAAATGTATTTCACTAGATTACAAAATACATGCTTTCAAAAGTAATCTGTAACGTATTTCGTTAGGTTACACAAATTTTGTAACTTAATCTAAATACTTTAGATATACTAATAAGGTACATTAAACAAAGGGATCATCAAACAGAGGACTTTGCTTTCCTCTGCTTATTATTTTAAACAGCATCAGTTTTACAGTTTTCCCTCATTAGACATTATAGTCCACAATTCTAAGAAAAGAAGTCAGAATTATGAGCTATAAACTCAAAATTGTGAGAAAAAGTCAGAACTATGAGACAAAAAGTTACTTAAACAAGAAGCTCACAAACAACTATCACGCTTATTCAGGACAGTACTAAATAATATTAGCTGCCATTTCTATGAGCCAGATCCCTCTTGTTTTGTTCAAATAATTCAAATTTTGCATAAATTTATGAGCAGAACTGCTTTTTATAATGCTTTTGCAGATTGTCAGAGTTAGAGAATCACCAATTGTTGTGCATAAATTGCCTGTTACAGTTTATATTTAGGCTTAAATGAAATAAATGACATTAAAATTCCAAGTAATCTTTGGTCATCTAGAATACCTTTCGGATGTAACTTGATTACTACCCATTTAAATAAAATACAGTTACTCAAATTTTACTTATAAATTTTGTATTTGAACTAAGTTACATTTCGTTACTCCCTACTTTCAGTCACTATTAATGATTTCTATGTCATATTTTAAAACATTATTCAGTGTAATTACTTGATTGAATTGTAGAAGCAAGGAGACCTTAGTAAATGTTTCAATTGTATCTCTTCTCTATGCTGTTTTATAGAAAGAGTCACAATAATATAGAGATGGTATTTTTCTCTCCTGTGTGTTATTTTAGGATCAAACGGAGACAACACACTTCTCCCAGTTTCTCTCCAGTAAATAACAAACACATACAGCACCTCACAGCAGGGGTCCGAGCATCAGTGGGATTTACAGCCCGGGCTCTGACAGGATTGGTTGATGTGTTTGTCCATCAGCTGTGGAGGCGGCACAGAAACACAAGGACATGCTTTAGGTGAGTAGTGATCAGTGAGTGATTGACAGCATGGGCAGCGGCGGCAGCAGCTCTGGGGGGAATGTCATGGAGAGCAGGTGAGTTTACACACTTTCACCTGATTACACGTGTGTGACACACACACACACACACACACACACACACACACACACACACACACACACACACACACACTGCTCTCAGAACAACACATGACACCGCTGCAGAGCACATGAGAGGTCAAATCTGTGACTGTGATGCTGTCATGTCTCGATCCCTTAAATAAAATTAGCCCCCGTGGTGTTCAATCCATTATAGACTTCACGTGCATTCAACACAGATATTGTGAACCTTTTATTCTAGAATAATAGAATTATATTGATCAGGACCATAATTTCAGTAACATGCAGTACTAATAAAAGATCTTTCAGTCTCTCTTCAAATGAAATGCTTTTCTGTGACCACCAGAGGGAGATACACGTTCAGGTCAAGTAAAAGCAATTCATGAGGAATATAGCATGAGTAGTACTGTATGCCATTTTGAATACAGTATATCCTGTGTTGTGAGAACTTCTTTTAGAGACACGAATCAATGAGCTGATACTGTAATGCAGTGTTTAGGAAATTAGGATCACTATGAATCCAGGTCAGCAAACATCACTCATGTGCCAAATTAAATACTAGCATTGTCAGTAATGCACTTTATATTATAAGACAATATTTACCCCTCTAGATTTGACTTCTGGTGCCATCTCACATACAGCAATTTACTCCAATCATTCAATTTAACCCAACTAGATATTTGAGCAAAAGTTGCCATTATAGACCATTTTTATCAAATTAAATCAACACAAACATATAATCAAAATGTATTTGCTTTTCCCCACCCCTTTTTAAGCCCCCGTTAATTTCTGTCGATGCTGGTCAATGTGATTCAATACAACACACGTGAAATCTCAAATGTAATCCTGTAGAATTACACACTGTTATTTCATGAAAATATTTGTAGCTGGAAAGAGATATTTACAAAAATGAGCCATGACATAAAAATTATATATTAAAATGTTTACATTTCAATTGTTACATACTTACTTTAGCGTTGATTGTTCACCAGACTGCAATAAATGTTGCTTCTACTCTGTTACAGAGAGAAAGTGACCGACACACCCAGTGAAGTATATTGTCAGTCGTGTTGCAGTCGTGGCAAATGAACACTAGAGGACGCTGTTGTCCAGTTCGTGACGCTGGTCTCACGCATACATGTAAACTGCTTTTAGAATTTGATTTAAAAATGTATATTCTTAATTCATGGATTTAAAACTAATTCAGCCTTCACGAATAATAGGTACTTTCTTCAATAAACACAATGCTACTGAATGATTACCACATTTACATACTGGTTCAAGTATGTTTACGTTACATAAGATGATTCTTCATAGAGAACACTGTATTGCATGGCATATATTGAATGGTATATGTTCAGGTATTATCATGGTACGTGTTCAAAACACATCTTTACATATATTTAATTATTTTTAATAGTACATCAAATCATAACATAATTATTATCGAGACACATCTCCAAAATATTTCTATTAAAAACGACTCAAACAGTAGAAGAATGTTACGTTTATGATACTGTAGTAATATTTCATAAAGGAAATTTATGCTGATTTGGTGGGGATTTTTTGTTCATCAAAGAGTTAAATGATGACCGCAGAATGCAGCTCGGGGCCTACGTGCGTCCGCGCGGGTCTCACCCTATTTTATAGTCTATGGTCTCACCCACCCGTGGATTTACCCGGAAGTCAGGCGTTATCATTCTCTGCGTTTGATGTATACACAACCACTTTACATTTTAAGCTTGATCGTTTCACTGCGTTGTTTAAAAACGTGCTTAAAATAACTAACACACTCTTAATCACTCATTTCTAGTTTAAATTATTCGCATCCTCCGCTCACGTGATCTCCTCGTGCTCCAGCACCGTGCGTATCTCGAGCTCTGATTGGATGCCCGTATTGTTGCGTTTCGTAACCTTTCAACAGGAAGTCCATGCGTTATTTATTAAAGACACGATCTCTTCAGACCCGTCTATTGTTGATACATAACAGTAACATTTGTAACAAAGTAACATTTGTACCTCGTCCTCAAATACAGTAAAAAGAAAACCTTTACAGGGACATTTTTAAGGTTAGACGTCATAAGTATCACTCCGCGCACGCAGGCTCTGCATGAAAGTAGTTCCGGCAGACTCGGCGGATCACCTTGAGCTCGCGTTGCAGGGCGCATCATTCTCGGTTGACCGTCGACGTGCACAGGTGAGTCCTTTTACAGCAGTTTGCACAATAACTAACATCGTCATACTTGTATGTATTATGTTTTTCAGTTGCTGTTAACATTTTTAGATCAATTTAGATGATCTGTTTCGATAAAGCAGGTCGAATGTTTTCAGTCAGCGAGTGGTTTCCTTTGAGGTTTTCTTTTACGTTTTGAAACTGTTTTCTAACTCCGACATGTAAAGTGGCGTTTTTGCTGAAACCGTTATTTGACGCGTCATTCGCCGCTGTTATGGCGACTGACCTTTCTCACGACGTCATCTTTACTGTCTTTACATTTCGACAGTTAAATCAGTAATGGGGGTTCAGTTGGAATGTTTTTGAGTGGATTTGAATGAGATTTCTTCCTCGCGCAGCAGCTCTGATGCGTTGGAGACGTGACGCAGAGGCGGGACGTGACCCGCAGCGCGTCCGCCACATTCCCCTTCAACTCCCCGCAATGACTGGACCAGAACCAGCTCTGCGAAGTGATAACATGAGACCCTTGACCTTCTCATCCGAGGCCCACGCGCGTGTTTTCAGTCGACACAAACCCGTTTTCTGTGTTATTAGTCATTACACAGAGCACTGAATGACAGAAACGCGCCCTGCAGGCGTGTGAAGTGATGTAGGCGCAGATTTCATGGATAAGTTGTAATTATGATTCTCAAATGTGTGTTTCTGATGGAGGATCAGAATGTTTTTGTGGTGGAATCACACACTTCCACTAATTCATTGTCAGATGTATTGCGGTGGAGTTGTTTTTTTAAATCTAGACAGATTTGTACAGATGAACTGTGATGGACCGGCCATCTGTCCAGGGTGTTTCTTTTCTACAGCTCGAGATTCTGGGATAGTCTCCACCCCCCCTGACCCCGCAGAAGACCAGTGTGTTTGGAGAATGGATGAATGATGTTGGGAGTTGGTTGTCCCCCATAAAGTATGTCTAATGTGAAGCCATATACAGAGAATAAATGCAGTTTGTATTATAAACACTGGAAGTTGTGTAGATGTTTCTGCATTTACTTAATCAAACTGTCACACCTTCTTAAGAGGAAGCAGTTTGCACTCAATGTCCGTCACTGTAATTTGGGAATGCTTTCTGTAACATCCTGTCAAGTTACATCAGAATTTTAAAAGACAATAAAGTAAAAGAACAAATGGTGCAACGATAAAGCCTATTTAGAACTATTGTCAGTCCTAAAAGTCAATTCCTTATGTGGTTTTTTTTTTAGCAAAAATGTTGCTAAAAAATTGCAACGTGCACCCGTCTACAAAGGCAGTGACTCAAGATGGTTATTTGTAATAAAAGCATGTTAAATAATCAAGTTGAACCCTGATCAGAATAAAATGTGCTTGATTTGCTGCTCTTGTCCTGTGAACCGCAGTAGGATGCAGTGCTGCTGATGCTGAGCTGCCACCTGTCTGCATTTACATTCCAAACCACATGACGCTGCACCCCCTACTAACACAGTCACGTGTCATGCGTGTCTGGTGCCCACGGGAGTGCAATAGGAATCGCGTGTGTATTTTAGTACAGTGTTGTAATGTGAGCACACTGAGGTGGTCGGTCTAAAGCAAAACCAGTATGTGTGTTGTGACTCATGAGGGTCTGTAGCGTTCGGCGCGGTCTGCTCGTGCAGCACAGGGCTCATGCGTGTGGCCTGCGTGTTTTATCCTCTCTTGAGGGAAGAGGATTTAGTGCTCAAACCTCTCTGCAGCACAATGCGTACGTCTCCAGCTGCAGTGCTCGGGTTAGAGAGCGTCTGTCGGACACGCTGAGGCTCCTCGGACGGGCTCTCTACGTCTCTGTGAGGGCCTACCGGTACGTTCAGGACTGGGCCCAGACACGCATACCGTTGCTACAGCAGTTGATGTTGTTTATGTTTGTGGTCATTTCAATCCTTGTAATTGTAGGGATTGTCTTTTGTAGAGATTGTAGTGGATTAATAGACGAGCTCTGCTGTCAGACGTATAAAGAAGCGTGTCTGAGCTGACCCTGCACGGCTGTGGAGTTGTAGATTTAGTTGTAAAACTGGGAATCTGGACAGAATTGTAACTGTTGTTTAAATGCTTTCCATTAGCACAGTGGTTAGAGCATGGCGCTAGCAACGCCAAGGTCATGGGTTCGATCCCAGGGATTGCACATACTCTGATACAAATGTATAGTATAAGGAAGGGATAATCACAGCTAGCCGTGCGTTAAAGGGTGTTAATGCGCGACGTGGAGAAAAGCGCATTAAAATCCTTTAAGGCACGGCTAGCTGTGGATTATCCCGCTTATACCACGGTCATTTGCCAAGTTAAAGCTTTTATTGATGTTTCAAATGTAATCAAACTGACTGAAGCTACCCATGCGTTACAGGGTTTTGATGCACATCTTCCAGCCAATCAGAATCCAATAGTCAAACAGACCATGGTATAATGCAATGTAAGGGCGTTTGCCCAATGCGTAAATATAAACATAAACAAAGTTTCTACTGTAAACAAAGTTTAATATTTATGGGCAAGAGTAATAATGGTGGTGCTGTTAGTCAAACACTAATTTTAAAATGTTAATTCTGTTTAGATTCAGAAATGATTGGTTAATGTAAACTGCTTATTCAGAAGGCTTAAATCAACTTGTCGTCACATTAATTCTTTGCAGCAGGCTCAGTGTTTTGATAACTGAGATTTTTGAAATATTTGTCATTTGTTGGTAACCCGGTTTGTAAAAACAGGACATTCACTCACTGGCTTCCGTTGACCTTCTGTGCCCGCGTTAGCAGATGCTTTGACCGTTTGTTATACCCCGTAGTATGAAATGAATCGATACTTTCTGCCGTGGCAACAGGACTACTTGCTTTACTCTGTCAAAGTGCATTCATATTTTTTTTTACCAGAAAGTATCCCAGTCAGTGTGGATGAATGTTGCTGTTCTATTAGGTTATACATGTACATCATTTCCTCTAGTAACAGGACGTGCTTTCACTTTGAGTGTCTCGCAGCACGAGGGCTTGTGGATTTTCCACTCTGCCCGTCTTAGTCAGCATCATCATTATCACATGACTAGGAGTGGAGGAGTGTGTGTGATGTGAGCTTCCTGACGTACCACAGACGGACAGACCATCAGATGGGAATTAAGTGTGGTTGCCAATGGTTACTGACCACAGTGAAATCCTCACGACCTCATACCTGCTGTGACCTTACTTGTGGATTTACATATAGCAAATGGTTTTATTTGGATTTCCATGATCATATTAAATCACAATGTTAGAACAAAGATGTGAATTAATACATGTCTTGTTGTGATTTGTAATGAGTGTGTGTGTCACTTTCAATAACAGGCTGAACGTCACACGTGCAGTTGTCTTTAGCTGCCCTTGCGGGTGTGTGAGGTGGATTATCTCTGTTTTAAGTAGTCCTTTGTTAACATCCACTTTAAGACACAGAATCCAGGACACACAAAGTACAGTGTCTGAGGTACTGTTCATGGTTGTGGTTTTATTCTGACGAGGAGTGTGATGTCATCATTATAATTCCATACTTTTATGATGTGTGTGTGTGTAGTTGTGTTTGGGGAAGGTTTGTCGGTCCACTGCGATTGCTGCGTGTTGTTCTTTCAGCACAGATGACCTTCAGAGTGAGTTACGGTGCTATAAAAGTGATCGGGTTGTGGCGCGTCATCTTTGATCACTGTCCTCTCTCTTCATGTCTGAACTGGTGTATTTCAGTTTTAGCGTCTGTGCTGTTCTGAATGACTTGCATGTGAAAGTCAACACACGGCATGTTCTGTAAAATCAGGTGCGTAAGAAAAGTTAAACCGGATCAGTTACATTTGAATAGTTCTGTGAGTTAATCTGTTGCATAACTTGGATAGTAAACGTTCCTTTTGTGCCACACAGAGTGAGAGAGAGAGAGAGAGAGACACCGTTTTTACCTTTACAGACATGATTCTGTGTCGGACTTGTTTAATAGTTGTCGGATCTCTTGTGAAGTAGATGTTTATTTATCTGGACAGAAGGATGAGTGTCTGTGAAGTTTTGATTGATGATTGATTTTCTGTGGATGTCATCTCATTGGTCTGTCTGTCTCTCTGCAGGACAATACCCATCTCCTCCATGATGCCCCACACTAAAGCTCAAGACATGGGCTCTGCCTTCATCCAGACGCAGCAGCTCAACGCTGCCATGGCCGACACTTTCCTGGAGCACTTGTGTCTGTTAGACATCGACTCTGAGCCCACCATCGCCCGCAACACTGGAATCATTTGTACCATTGGTCAGTAGATACTCACACTCAGAGCAAAAGCTTGTAAATGGAGGAAAATCCTTCACGTTCACTGGTCTGTCATTTCAATAGGGTTTCTCAGCGCTATGGTCACGTGCATTATTTTTGGCTGTTTACAGACTCCAGAGCTGGCACACGTGTGAATTTTCATCACATTTCTGATGATATCTGTCAGAAAACAGAGACATCATATGCATATTGTGATTGTTTCGTACAGGACCAGCCTCTCGCTCTGTGGACATGCTGAAGGAGATGATCAAGTCCGGCATGAACGTGGCCCGCATGAACTTCTCTCACGGGTCACATGAGGTAAATGCTTCATTATTCACCTTCACTCTGTGATTATGTTTCACTTTGAATTCTTGTTCAGGATCAGTTACGCTGTTGATGTCTCCGTCCATATTACTCTCAGGATGAAAATGTGTTAGGGACGTTTTACAGGTCACATTTGTAAGCTTGAAGAAACAGTTGATGCAGAGAGAGAGAGAGAGAGAGAGAGAGAGAGAGAGAGAGAGAGAGAGAGAGAGAGAGTGTGTGTTTTACCTAATCTACAGTGAGTGCTGTCATTATAAATAGTTGATTTGTTTCTGTTCCTCCCTGCGATCAGTTTGTCATGGGAGTGGATGACAGAACCAGCCTCCAAAAATCATTCAGAATCATCGTGAAATGTAAATGGTGTGAAAACATTTGTTTAATTCAAGTTCTTAGTATACAGGGCTCTAGACTCATTTTTTTGTCACTCTGTTTTTTTAAATAGTCTGCTATAGACCACTTCATATTTGCACTTTAACACTTGCCAGCCCAATAAATCCAAAATAAATGCAAAGAAACGTTGTATTTGTTATTTTATACAGTTGTTATTATTTAGTTTTATATTCAAGTTATATATTGGCTATGAAATGATCTGGCACAAATATAACCTGTCACTCTTCACAATCCTCTTTACAAAAAGCTGTAATTTTACCACTGACCTTCATTATTTTTACCACATAAAATTAAATCAAATTAGCTAGCTCAAAAGCTAAATAATTATATATGTACTTTACTACACATTGTCATAAATAAACTTTAAATGCTAAATCTTACTAACCACTCTTGTTAAATGGTCTAAGCACGCTTGTGTTCTGAGGTGTTTTGAGTGACTGATTTGATGGGTTCAGACAGTGAGTCTCGTGAGTTCAGTGTTTGATATGAGTTGTTTCAACAAAATGAATCGGTTCAAATGACGAATCATTGCGTAATAAAATTACGTTGCGAATCGGACATTTGTTTTTCACAGCTGTAGGACATCGCAAAAGATAGAAGTTAACACGGAAAACACTTCATTGGATAGAATTTTTCCTTTGTCAGCTGCATGTGCGGAACACTTGTCAGGGAAGAAAGGGCAACATGTTTTTGAGCACATCTACACCCAGCTGTCATTCAGGTAAAAATATTCTCCAAATGCACCACGTGAAACATGGATTCTGTCTTCCGACCTTGCTTTTGATTAAAGTGTGAGGGAGAGAGACAGTTCAGAAACCGACGTGTTCGACTTCATTATGCGCTGCGCAGAACGATCGGAATATGACATCAATGTTCCGTCAGAGCATCTTAAAAGCATATGGAGTGCTCTGTCCCGCGCAACACCGAGTGAAGTCAAACACACTCTTTAGTTTGGAGACAGAGGGAGTGCTCGCTCTTTCCTGCACTAATCACAAGCGTGTCATTCACTTCTCATAAATCACATTCAGTTTTCAAATAAATCTTTGGCGGGGCAAAAATGTGTTTCGCGCACTCGCACCAATGCAACCCTGTGAAATTTTACTTCGCACGTTATAAAAACGCATTTGCGAGCATTTTGGTGTCAGTCTATACTGGTATATTGATTCAGACAAAGTGAATTTGTGGTCCTCTCTTAAGTTGAACTTTAGCAGTAGAATGTGTTTAATCATGTCTCGCAGTAAATCTTTGTGTTGAGTCTAATGTGTCATGGCTCAGTTTTCAGGCGCATATGTCTCATTGTACATGTTACCCAACCCTGATGTGTCTCAGCTCACCTGCTGGCCGACGGGTTAAACAAACTCATACTATTTTGTTAAATACAAACGTTTCTCACGCTTCTTCAAACACACACTCGAGGTCGACCGCTTCCAGCTGTTGAATTGAAACCCAATGACATGAAATCAGTAGCGTCACAGCTCAAAGGTGCTTTATTATGTTGGCTTGACAGAGCCAACATACTGATCTTGTATCTAAGCTTATTATTATTCCAATTCTTCTTCTTCTGATCCCCAAAATTTCTGACTGCTACTCCTCCTAGAGCTTTCAAACTACATCCACCAAACTTTCCACAAACCTTCAGCCTGGTCTGACTTGAGTTGCTATATCTTTTCTAACTGATCCGGGTTCTGGTTTTCGAAAACCGGACTCTCAAAACCACCTAATTTCCCATTGACTTAACATTGCAACAAACTTTGAAGACTCATAACTCAAAGTGAGGATGTCGTAGAAACTTGCGAGTTACCACGTTTGAAGAAGCTGGCAGGCTCTGTAAGACCTTACCTCACAATGGGGTGTAAGTTGCACCCCTGGGGCGTAAGAGCCCCCCAAAATTCCCCATTGACTTATAATGGGACAGGAAACATGCCCATATAAGGCATCATAACTGTCCCATCAGGGCTCTAGACTAACTTTTTGCACTGGTGCGCCTAACTTTTTTTCTTAGGTGCACCAGCACAAAAGTTAGGTGCACCCAAATTTTCGACCGCATCGCATTTAACACCGCAGTTTTACAAGTTAACTTTTTTTTAAATCGCTGTCCATATAGGCAATATTGACTTGTAAATGATTAACTAACAATCTGGTCAACATAAAGTTCCTTATTTGAAGCACAATTCTACAAGAAAGCAGGGCTCTAGACCAGTGGTCACCAACCTTTTTGAGCCTAAGATCCCCGACGTCAGAATTGTTGAAAGGCAAGATCTACCATTCAAAAAGTTGAAAATAAAAACAGCCCAGATTGAACCTCCTGCTCGAGGCCTTTTATTTAGTCAATAATTGTGGGTCTATTTGAATTACCTGAAATTCTTTGTTCCACTTTTCAGATGCAACTAAGCAAACTCTGTAACATGTAGAGTTGCCACTTTCAGTGTGCCATAATGAGGTGAAAAACACCAATTTAAACACCAGTTCAAGGACTTTAATTCATACATGACAGCTTGACATTAAAACGAGGTTTAGAATAAGTTTAACAAGACCCTAATTATTTAGGTATTTACTGTATAAAGATTTGTTCTTTATGATGCATTTATTTAGTTTACTTTTATTAAGTAAATACATCATATAGATGGAAATGTTATAAATAGGCCCTAATAATAACAACAACGTTAATTATTTATTTTAAATCCTTTATCTATTTACTTTTACCCGTCTAATAATGTCTTGGTAATAAGTATCTGTTTCATAAAATAGCTAAAGGTAGTAGTATGGAATGGGCTATCATATTAGGCTAATTGAAAACATAAATAGGATATCAGCAGATGTCATCTCCCGCATGAGATAGTACTGGTGCAGTTTACCATCACTGACAGACCCGCGGATCATTCACTATTACAACTTTGTGAATAGACCGATGTTGTCTTTCAGACAAACTCAACATTAAAATGCGCCGCTTTCTCACCATATCCCGTTGCTCACACTCGTAAGTTACATTTGCTGAAGACAGAGAGCCGCGATTCCAGATACGCGGACAGTATGAAACCGCGGGGCTTGCTTGCGCATGCAGTATAAAAGCACAAAAACGCCAATGAACAAGTGACATTTTTATGTCATATGAATAAACTGTTTTTAAGAGTAATGCACCGCAACAGTATAGTGACCTCCAAATGACAGTTACGCCAGTGCATGCGCGAGTCTCATTTTGCGTTTGATCACTGACCACCGACATTAGAAACACTGAAGAGCGATCACGCCCAGTCGCGCATCACAATGAAATGTGATTAATGATAACGGTCGCATTAAAAACTCACGCAGGCCAGGGAATCATTATTTATACAGCCATGAAAAGATTAATGCAGAACTTAAAAACATACAACCACTGAATGAAGAGAAAGAGAGATGCGCTTGCAAAACTGGACATTGATCAGGCACAATATATTTGTCTCTCCATTTTCGTATTAGCCTACTTTCGGGGATCGACAAGTAACGTCTCAAAGATCGACCAGTCGATCGCGATCGACGGGTTGGCGACCACTGCTCTAGAC
>NC_079901.1:25119124-25123822 GCF_024868665.1 Triplophysa rosa | reverse complement strand
TCTCTCTCTCTCTCTCTCTCTCTCTCTCTCTCTCTCTCTCTCTCTCTCTCTCTCTCTCTCTCTCTCTCAGTATCATGGAGAAACCATTAAGAATGTACGTGAGGCCTGTGACAGCTTTCAGCCTGGCAGCATTCAGTACAGGCCTGTAGGCATTGCCCTGGATACCAAAGGACCTGAGATCCGGACCGGTCTCATTAAAGGGGTCAGTTCATTTGTTGCCGTCTCATTCAGGTTGTTTTAAAGGTGTCCAGCTGCTATGAGATGCTATTAGTGTAGTTATTGAATTTTCCTGCAGTAGTTCTTGACTCACAGAACAGATATTTTGATTTTAACTTATGTTAAAGCCCCAGTGAAATAAAAAATTGCAATGCTTATTTTTTCATGAAATATTGCAGCGTTTATTGTAAATAACTTATCAATGTGTGTCATTCTCTTTTTAAAATTCATGTCCCATCCTGTAATGAATTAACCATCTTAGATGACGAGATGGCTTGGGCGGAGCATCCGTTAACCCTCCTTCAACCCTCAGTCTGCTGCCAATCAATACATCCAATCAAATCACATAAAAAACGAAAGCCACGCCCACTATTTTTCTTATTCGAAATTCCATTTCACTCGGAAATGTGTCAAAATACGATAATACAAAATACGTAAAAACAATCTTCCGGTTCACGGAGACTTTAATATGTGTCTGTCTGTCCTGATCCAGAGCGGCACGGCAGAGGTGGAACTGAATAAGGGAAATAAGATCAGAGTGACCCTTGATGATTCCTACATGGAGAGCTGTGATGAGGAGAACCTCTGGCTGGACTATAAGAACATAACTAATGTGGTTGAAGTGGGCAGTAAGGTCTACATCGATGATGGTCTCATCTCGCTCCAAGTCCTAGAGATCGGTGAGTGATCACTAAAGCTTAAGTTCGAGTCCCGGCTCGTGGTCCTTTCCTGATCCTGCTCCCCTCTCTCCCAATAACTTCCTGTCTCTATGCTGTCCTCCTATCTCTCAGGATCTGACTATCTTGTGTGTGAGATTGAGAACGGAGGAACTCTGGGTAGTAAGAAGGGTGTGAATCTGCCCGGGGCTGCGGTCGACCTGCCTGCTGTGTCGGAGAAAGACATCAAGGACCTGCTGTTCGGTGTGGAGATGGGAGTCGACATGGTCTTTGCGTCTTTCATCCGCAAAGCGGCTGATGTTCACGAGGTCCGTAAGGTGCTGGGAGAGAAGGGCAAGAACATCAAGATCATCAGTAAACTGGAGAACCACGAGGGCGTGCGCAGGTGAGGTCATCACTAGTGTACATTTACATTTAGTCATTTAGCGGACGCTTTTATCCAAAGCGACTTACAAAGAGTTTAAGGAGCAATAAGCGATATGTCATACAGGAGCAATAATGCAATAGGTGCCAATACAAAGTTACTGGTTTCAACAAAAGCTAGACCACTACCTGTTGAGAGAAAGAGAGAGGGTTAGTGTTTTTTTTTTTTCATTTGTCTGTCAAGTATTCACAGAAGATGTGGGTTTTAAGTCGTTTTTTGAATGTTGAGAGAGATGTGGTTGACCGGACTGAGTTAGGAAGAATGTTCCACCAAGAAGGAGTTGTGAAGGGGAATGAGCGGGAAAGAGATTTACTGCCCTTATGAGAAGGCAACACAAGATGCCGCTGGTTCGCTGAACGCAGGGATCTTGATGGGGTGTAGGAGGGTGTGAAAGTATGACAGTGCAGATCCAGTAATAGTCCTGTAGGCAAGCATTAGTGACTTGAATCTGATACGGGCTTAAACCGGTAGCCAGTGGAGGGAGATGAAAAGGGCCGTCACATGAGCCCTTTTGGGCTGTTGGAAGATGAGGCGTGCTGCTGCGTTCTGAACCAGCTGGAGTGGTTTGATAGCCTTGCAGGAAGACCAGCAAGGAGAGCATTGCAGTAGTCCAACCTTGAGATAACCAGGGCCTGGACAAGGAGTTGTTCCGCATGCTCAGTGAGATAGGGTCTAACCTTTCTCATGTAGAATAAGGCATATCGGCATGACCGCGTTGTCTTTGCAATGTGATCATTGAAGGACAGCTGTTCATCAAATATGACTCTGAGGTTCCTGAGAAGCCGTGTGCCCATATGATGTGTCCCAAGGATGTCGTGTAGATGGAAAAAAGCAGCGGTCCAAGCACCAATCCCTGAGGGATCCCAGTGATCATGTGGTGAGCAGTGGACAGCGAGCCCCTCCATGACACCCTGAAGGATCTGCCGGAGAGGTAGGATTTGAACCAGCGGAGAGGAGCGCCTGAGATTCCTAGAGATGACAGGGTTGCTAGCAGTATCTGGTGATTGACAGTGTCAAACGCTGCAGATAGGTCTAGCAGAATCAGGACCGAGGATTTAGATTCCGCCTTGGCTAGCCGCAGTGCTTCTGTGACTGATAGCAGTGCAGTCTCAGTGGAGTGGTTTGTTTTGAAGCCAGACTGCTTGTCATCCAGTAGTTTGTTCTGGGAAAGGTAGGACGACACCTGGTTGAAAACTGCCCTTTCAAGTGTTTTTGCAATAAATGGGAGGAGAGAGACAGGTCTGTAACCGTAGGTAGTAGAGGGGTCCAATGTGGGTTTCTTCAGTAGGGGCGTGCCGGTGCCAGTGAGCAGGGAGGTGTTGATGATGTGTGTGAGTGCAGGAGTGAGTGTGCTGGATGTGGCCTGAAGGAGATGGTGGGTCAAGGGGACAGGTGGTGGGGTGGCTGGAGGGAAGTCTAGTGACTTCAGTGTCAGTCAGTGGGGTGAAAGAGGAGAGTTCAATGTTTGAAGTGAGGGAGGTGTGTACCAAGGTCTGAGGTGCTGAGAATTGTTTGCTGATGGATGATGTTTTCTCAGTGAAAAATATTGTACTTCTGTACTAGTTTTCTCTCGTCTCTTCTTCACCAGATTTGATGAGATCATGGAGGCTAGTGATGGCATCATGGTCGCCCGCGGTGACCTGGGGATCGAAATTCCCACAGAAAAAGTGTTCCTGGCCCAAAAGATGATGATTGGTCGCTGCAACAGAGCAGGAAAGCCAATCATCTGTGCCACACAGGTCAGCTGAACTGAAATGACCCTCCCCAAAATAGAAATGCTAATCTGGTTCTGGAGGAAAATGTAGACGGTTATTGTTTTTTTTTTAATGTTTTGTAACAACTAAAATGTTTCTTTGTGATCATGTGCATGAAAATGTTTTGTAGTTAAGATCAAGGGCAAAGAAACTGTTGTCTTCCAGAACAAGCTTGTCACCTGTCTCTCTCTCTCTTTCTGTGTGTGTGTGTGTAGATGTTGGAGAGCATGATCAAGAAGCCCCGCCCCACACGTGCAGAGGGCAGTGACGTGGCCAACGCCGTTTTGGACGGTGCTGACTGCATCATGCTGAGCGGAGAGACGGCGAAGGGAGATTATCCTCTGGAGGCTGTGAGAACCCAGCACATGGTGAGAGCGCCCCCTACCGTCAGTCCTGTTAGACGCACACACACCTCACTTATATAATCCTGTTCATGTACTGTATTCATAGCATACTAACTGTAGAAGTTCAGTCCTGTAGTGCTCTTATAATGCATGTGTGTTTTTCTTTATTTGCTGGTTTTGTCTGTCTCGATGCATTGTGTCAGGGTCAGTCAAAGGAACAGCCGTCTGCTAAAGCTCACGAGACATGTCAATGTCTGCTGTATTTCTGATCAGTTCTTATTGCTGATATTAGTGTTTTGTGCTTTTGGCTGACGGTTAGCATGTCTGAGAGTTACTTTCCAAATGCTCTGACATCACAGACGTTGCCGTTAACTCACCAGCCGTTTCTCAGCCCCTTCGACAACCGCGTACGCTGCTTTCAGATATTTTTCTGTAGCATTTAAGCTCGCAGCAGCATGTTTAAGGTTTTTCTGTCTTCTGTGTTTTTACCTGCGTGAACCTCCAGCCTTCATTTCTCTTCCTCCTTCAGATTTCTTCTGTACATTTCATCCTTTGCTCTTATGATCGCATGATGTGTTCATTCAGCCCTAATGACATCACAACTCTCAGATTAGAGCTGGGCAGTATGATGGTTGTATGAGATTCTCCTGGAGTGGGTCTGCAGGACTGTCGAGGATGATTGTGATATCAGTAAAGTGTTGTGTAGAGTTTATATGATTACAGTTTCTAAGCAACATCAAGTTTAATGTGCGCTTATATGCGTGTGTGTGTGTGTGTGTTTAGCTCGTTAACACTTTGTTTTACGTTACACAATGTGAAGAATCTATTTGATTTCAGTTCATCAAGTTACACATAAAAATGAGAATACATCCCAGCTCTAAACTGACTTTCACCTTCAATCTTACATGTATGAATCTTTCATGTACATTTAGAATGTCATTTATAGTGATGGTTTGTTTGGGTGTAATTGGTATTAATTTGCATCTAATATCATTTACTAGAACAACTGGATGTGTTTTTAACCTTTATATTGTTTTCTTTACTAACCTTTTCCTAACTCATGTCATCTCTTTCAACCCTCTTGTTCTCTACATCTGTCCTCACCTCTTCTGTATCTCTATTGATTCTCACTCTCCCCCTCTCTCTCTCTCCCTCCCTCCCCTCTCGCTATCTCTCTCTCTCTCTCCCCCTCCCTCACTCTCCCCCTACCTCGCTCACTCTCACTCCCCCTCTCTCCCCCCTCTCCCTCTCCCCCTCTCTCTCTCTCTCTCTCTCTCTCTCTC